>NC_051181.1:128773823-128912386 GCF_013339695.2 Rhipicephalus sanguineus
TGACCAACGCGACCGGCGGGGACGCCAGCCAGCCCGAAAACGCGGATGGGCGCGAAGCGCTGAAGCAGAGAAACGTCCGCACTCAACGAGTACTCTCCACACACTCTTTTATTTACACGTCGCCTGGGTAAAACAGGAACGCCAGAGCGGCGCCCACAACCGGCAGCCTGAAGGCCGCCCGCAACGCTGCTTTTTCATTTTTTAAATATTTTTTTCACCTTCTTGGCCTTCTCAAAACTAAAGTTTTTCAACACCAACCCATGGCATTCGTACAGTGCAATACAGAACCGAAACCGAAACACAACAATGAGCTCGTGCGAAGGGCACGGAGGAAGGCAAATTTCAGCGCAGTCGCATTTTCAGCTTTGTTGAAACAGCGCTCACTAGACGACGACGAAGTAAAAGAAGGCACACGACAGGCAGCGCCTGTCCTGTGCCTTCTTTTACTTCGTCGTCGTCTAGTGAGCGCTGTTTCAACAAAGATGAACGCATACCAACTCGCTCAAGCTTCCATTCTTATGCATTTTCAGCGCAGCTTAAGAAACTAGGGTCCTTAAAATTGCGTATGTATGCATTTTCTATTAAAGGAACACGCCACCTAATACTTACCTAGTGATGTTGCACCTCAGATATGCATGATATTTACTTTTTGATCGACAACGTTCACAAGTATGAACAGCCGTACCAGTTCAAGACGGCTGGCCCTTGGGCAAGTGGTTCAACTTTGGCCGAGTGGCTGAATCGAGGGACGTGCCGACAAACAGAAAGACAGACAGAAAGACAGACCAAAATTTCTGCGTTTAAGTTCCCCAAGAAAGACTATCGTCTTTAAAACACTTAAAGGACCCCTGACACCGAATTTGGAAACTCGAGATGCTTGTGTTGTTTGATAGTCCTGCATGTGGGGGCACTTCTGACCGATTATGAGTGACGAGCGTTGCCTTTAAGATATTTTAATTTGGTTTTAAAGTAAGCCTGAGTGCTCATCTGAATTTTGAACTCCTATCAACATAACCACTAGTATGACGTAGATGTAGGCCCCTTGTGATGTTGCAGAGGTAAAGCAAGTGTTGTCGACGTCACAGACAGAAATATGAGCGGTGCATGCACTGTGGTATATTGCGAAGCATATGTTTTCTTTCCCACCTTCTCCTTCTTCGGTACGTGTCGGCAGGCAGCGTGAGCTCTCCGTGTGTGTGTTCTCCAACTGGCAGTTCAACAAGCGCGTGGCTGACGTCACCCAATACTGAGTGCACGTCACCACGCGTGCCCCGAGGCGCGACCGCCGCGGCGCGGCGCTAGTTTCTTATCCTCTTTCGGCGCGCGTTTTGAACCTACGCTAAAAATGACCACAATTAACGCTGTTAGGATTATTTAGACATCACGTTGGAGGATTTACGGTGTCATTCCGTGATTACAAGACATAGACCTACTTATTACAACATAAATGTCACAAACAAGAAATCGGCTGTCAGGGGCCCTTTAAGATTGAGGGCAGGCACGCCTGAAGCCACGTGCGCTTCCTTCAACGGCGGTGAAACGTTCTGTTATGGTTGCACAAACGGACTTAAAACTCTTAAAAGCAACATCGGAGAGATGATACGAGCCTGCTTTCTTTATCCTTGAAACATAATTTCTGACACCTTAAAATCTACCGGCATTCATACATGCGTCAGATGGTACGCGACTCAGTAGACGCCTATTACATGGAAGACCCATTGATAGTGCTAAAGCCGCAAGAGCAACGGGTGCGGCGAAAACGAACGTTATATTATGCATGTCTTATTTACAGCCTGGACTGTTCCAGACTAATGCACACTTTTCCTTATGGAATTAACTCACAGTTCTTCAATCAAACCATTTGCGAAGCCCAGACATACCATGAACAAAAGTGTTTCATTGCGCCGCCGAAGTGGATCTCAGAGGCCACATAGAAAGAAGTGTGTGGTTGAGATCTGCTCTGCCAGGTGGCGCAACGATCCCAGCTGCTGGCAGGTAAAACGTCTGCTCTTTCAGTGAACTCATCCAATTTATTTTCATTAATTATCATGACAGTTATATGGCCTCTATCTGATCTAAACTTGTGATCCGATATTACATGTGCCTTATACAACTCTCGAACCCATCGCGGCTTTGGCGGCCGCATTTAGATGGAGCCGAAATGCTCGAGGCTCGTGTGCTTAGATATAGGGGTGCACGTTGAAGAAACCCAGGAGGTCTAAATTTCGGGAGACGTTCCAGAATCCTCCAGTGCGGCGTCCGTCATCATCATATCGTGGTTTTGGGACGTAAAACCTCAAGGATTATTGTTATTATAACTCCCGAACCATTACCTCCTCTTTCTTAGTTTTAAGTTTTTTATTGGCGTTTGATAACATCCGAGCCGACGTTCGAATTCCGGTTGGCTGGGGGGCGACTTCCGGTGTGATCCTTGAGAAACATAATGTCGCTAGGTGCTAGCGCCACAAAATACGGGGGACGCTTAGGACATTCTATGAATGCAAAGGCGAAAGCCTATAGTTGGAACCATGGCGATGTGGAACGAAGCTCTGAGCACAGGCGGCGACATGTAGGCACCGTGCGATGGATCTTTTCATAATGCGACAGCAGTGCACGGACCCACAGCTTGTAGCGAGCAGAAGCAGCCAAATTGGGCCCGGTCCTGAGTATAGTCGGGTACATCCCGAGAGGCCCCACGCAGACCAAGGAGGTTTGGCGCAGACGGCTGAAGTGCGGCAGCCAATCGCCTCCACGAATAAAAGATGCCGCTCGTGCACTCTACAATATTCTCCGAAGGCATGGTCACCAGGTGTCCGGCTCATGACGTCAGTCTGGAGTCCACTTCGTCACTGTGGCGTTCTCGGGAGTGAAAAAAAATCACAGCATATCCACGGGTGAATGATGAATAGCTTGGGCGAAGCTCCTGAAGCAATCATGGTAACACCGTGAAATCTTCAGTGGTTTCGCCCAGCAGTAATCAAAGCGATAGCCCAGCACATCATCAAAGACGTGACAAACACTGTATATATTTATACAAGAAATTTTATTAATCGTAAGTGGTAGCTAGACGTGGCTTCCGTTCCCCCTTCATTATAACGACTTTATGGTCGGTGAAGTGATGGATCGGTGATGGGGTCATCACCGTAGTGGGATGTTTGCAAACACGAAGTAGTGGGCAGTTTGCAAAGGTGGTTACGCCGGACAACGGAGACGTGACAAGGTTAGACTAGGAGGAGCTTCGCCCCTAAAAAGGAAGCACGTGAGCGCGCGCGCTGCGAGTCTATTGAATGTGATAACGATGACGGCGGCTTTCGCCTTCGTGTCGTCGTATGCGAATGCGTAAGGGAGCCTGTGAGCTTTTATTATTCTTTTTACCAGCGAATGTGTTTAAGCTCGAGGTATTTCCGCTTAGCGTATAGACGGAGAACTTGGCCATTATGCGCCACAGAAAGCGGGTATGTGCCAAGCAGCTCCTACAGCATGACATAGTCATGCATAAACGAAAGAAAGGGAATTTATAAGGGCTCGTTTTTCTTAGTTAGACACAACGTTAATGAGAACTAATAGACAACTAAGCCAAGGAAAACATAGGGTATGTTATTTGTAGTAATTACGATATAAGCGTCAAGAAATTAAAGTGGAAGAAAAGATTACTTGCAGCCGGCAGGGACCGAACCTGCAACCTTCGAATAAGGCGTCCGATGCTCTATACCAATTGAGCTATACGGCGGCGGTCGCAGAATCTCCTCTGGGAGTTGCCTAAATGACAAGAAAGCATTTTGCTGCTAAACGCCCTCTGTTTCGTCGTCGTATTTTAATATGGCTGCGGGAAACGCCGCCAAACATCGCGATACGGAGAAGCGCGATACCGAAATGTTGAGGCCAGCATGAGACAACGGATAAGAGTCGACCAGTGCGCTCTTCGTTTTGTTCTCGACGACTTCAAGTTTCACGCGATTGTTGAGAGTTTTAGTGCCGGGGCCCCAAAGTGGCTTGCGTATACGTAAGCCCTTGCGTTCCTTTTAATTAAGGCGGAAGCCTTAGATGCCTCATCAAACGCTAAAATTGATCGTCGACGTCTCGTGGCGGGTCGGCGCCAGCTCGAGGGATGCGAAAAGTCATCATCGCGTGATGCCGTCACCATATGACGTCGTAGTGACGTCAGAGATAGCTAAGTTTTGTGGCGTCGTCATCCTCACGTCACTATGACGTGACATCACGTGACGTCACATGATGACGTCATCGCATTACATCGTCGCTTGGTCAAACGTGAGTCGATAACGGTGGCAGTGCAAAACCAGCAAAGGTGACGTGCAGAAAGCTTGCAATGCCTCCGCTCCCGGAGGCAGAGCAAAACCACGTTAGGAGCAGAAAGCTTTCGGTGTGGGGCGGCGCAGGGGTGGGGGGAGGATCAATGCGTCGACTGAGAAGAAGACTGCTTTAGCGTTCGAGTCGTCTTAGGCGAATTCATAGGGAACCCTGTGAGTTTTTTTTCTCTATGGGTGCGGCGGGGAGTACAAAGGAACGCAAGAGCGTGCGTATACGTAAGCGGCTTGGGGTCCCCGGCGCTAAAGCTCTCTTGTATCTCCTGCGCCTGCTCTGTGTTAGGTGCCTTTTCTCTTCTCGCGTTTGTCAGCGTCTTCCTGTATTTCCCCAGTTGTTAGGTATGCAGGCAGAGTAATGCTTATCCATTTAAAAGGAAGAGCACATCGGAAGACTCTCTGAAGAGAGTACCATGTACTCTCCTTTGGGAGAGCGGTATGCTGTCTCTTGAAATATACGCACTAAGCCACGTGTTTAGAAAATTTTATTTTACCACATACGATTAATATACATACAGTTGAACGCAGCATTTTCTTACTAGACATACGTATACGAGAGTCACTAAACAGGATTCTGTCACCTAGACGTACATCGACTTGTGGAAAGACGTGAAGGCAACACGTGCAATTTCACACATTCACACACATATACGAATAATTTGTCACAGAAATCTGGGTATGCATATGCACGTTACACAGTCAAACAGAAAGCACTAATAAGGCGGAAGAACTAGGAATTATTTCAATAATGTGGTACGTCCCAGGACTACTGCCAATGGAGCCGACACTAACGCCATCGCAAGCATAAATGATCTGCAAAAGCCTCCGTCAGAGCTCGGGTCAGAATGCAGATTATATCTGCACATGCTTCTAAGCTTATAGGGCAACCTGAAGTAAATAACCATATATAAGGATTTCTTATGTCTTCCTTCACTTCCTTTATGCTCCTCCCTCCGAAAACAATATATATGTCAGCGAGAAATTGCGCTACTCGTATACATAAACGTTCGCCACTCATAGATGTCATAAAACGGTGACGTAATATTTTCGACTGGCTCAAACGAAAAAATCACAGCATATCCACGGAGTGAATGATGATGAGTGGGCGAAGCTGCGGAGGTTCATCGGTAAACCGTGAATCCTCCGTGAATTCTGCCCAGTACATCATCACCGACGTGAGATCGGGCGCGTTTATACTAAAGGTTCGATGAGTTATGACGACTTGCAGCTCACTTTAATTTTACATGTACGCTGTGAATTTTCATTGTTTAGAAAACCATTGCTTTAGAAAACATCTGGCGTCTTCCGTTAAGCAGCTGGCGTCTTTTCGTTTTGCTTTAGAAACATCTGGCGTTCTTTCGTTTTGCTTTTACAAAACATCTGGCGTCTTTCGTTGGTTTATTAGGGGCGAAGCTCCTTAAGGCGGCACCCGTTCGTCCCTCGTAGTCGTCGTAGTAGTCCGTAACAAGTCTTACGCTTTGACCTCCAAGGTGGTGCCGGTGGGAGATTTCTCCTGTGCGTTGTTGAACAATAAAAAATTCGCAGCGTGCGCGTTAACTAAAAGCCGAATTCTTCTGTCTCTCATTCCCCATTAGCAGCCATTGGCATGTTCTAGTAGGAAACGTTAGTAGAAGTAGAAGTGTAAGTGTTAGCTAAAAGCCGACTTCTTCTGTCTCTCATTCCCATTAGCAGCCATTGTTTACCTCCAAGGTAGTGCCTGGTGAGATTTCTCCTGTGCGTGATTAAACAATAAAAATTTTGTTCAAAACGCCGTTGATTGATGAAATAAACCAACGAAAGACGCCAGATGTTTTGTAAAAGCAGAACGAAAGAACGCCAGATGTTTTTCTTAAAGTGTAGTAGTAGTAGTTGTATGTAGCCACCTCGCCCGATCGTCAACGGGCGAGGTGGACCGGCAACGGCGCGAGGACCCTGCCGTATGAGAGTTAAATCACACTAAAAGACATACTTTGCGGGCGATACACTCTAGTGAGCTTTCAACTTTTCGTCTTAATGTACATGATAAAGAAATTATTTCTACGAAAAACGCAAGGCACACTTTCAGCAATATATTTGGTTTTGGGACGCTAAATGGAACCATGAGGCGATGCGAAGCCGGAGCACTTGCACGATCGCGTTCCGTTGGCTTTCGTTGGGCATGCTACCGACCTCGCGTCGTGGAACGCGCGTCCTGTCTTCCCTCTAGCCTTGCCTTTAATTCGCACAGGGCGAGCGGGGAATGCGGTCGCTCTTGGCGCTCTTTCGCTCGGGAGCGGACTTCTTCCTTGCATTTCACCGATCACAAGTGATAATGAAGGGACCACGTAAACCAACAGTACAATAAAAGTTTGATGTTTAATATATACACGATGTTTCACACTCTTTATATTATGTACTGGGCGCATTTCACGGAAGAGTTTCACGGTTTACAGATGATTCCCTCCGTAGCTTCGCCCCACTCATCATCATTCACCCCGTGGATATGCTGTGATTTTTTCATCAATCAACGGCGTTTTGAACAAAATTTTTATTGTTTAATCACGCACAGGAGAAATCTCACCAGGCACTACCTTGGAGGTAAACAATGGCTGCTAATGGGAATGAGAGACAGAAGAAGTCGGCTTTTAGCTAACACTTACACTTCTACTTCTACTAACGTTTCCTACTGGAACATGCCAATGGCTGCTAATGGGGAATGAGAGACAGAATTCGGCTTTTAGTTAACGCGCACGCTGCGAATTTTTTATTGTTCAACAACGCACAGGAAAAATCTCCCACCGGCACCACCTTGGAGGTCAAAGCGTAAGACTGGTTACGCGCTACGACTACTACGACTACGACTACGAGGGACGAACGGGTGCCGCCTTAAAGAGCTTCGCCCCTAAAAGAAAAGTAATTTTAAGGTATGCGGCCTAGTGTCGGATATTTTTTTTTTAAGCGATGATCACTAGAGATTATTAGTCTACATTATAAAGCACTCCTTTTTAGGCGCATATGAGCATTATAAAGCGAGCTCTATTTTTTGTGTTAATTTTTCATAACTAAAAATTTCATTAAAAGTGGGCCTCACGCGGACGCTCCTAACTGAAATTTCACTCAATAAAAAAGCCTAAGTTTTTGCAGAGACGTAAAAGAAGCTTTGGCCAGTGCAGTGAACCAAAAGAAAAGAGATCAGATGAATAATGAAATTATAGTGATTAAATAACCAAGAAATTGTGCACAACACTAGGGGCACCTTCGTATAACAGGCAGCCATAACAAATCTTGCGGCACATTCTCGCTTACTAAGGTTCATTGCGCACCAAGTAAAGTGATAAGAAAGTGTGCCAAGTTTTAATGAAAAATCTTTATTAGCAAAAACGTTATGAATGTTCACGTACGGAAAAATACCAAAAATGTAAGTTCTGAGAAAATCAACAAAGAAGATTTGAAACAGGTGCAGCACTTACAAAAGGTCATGAAGAGCCCTAAAATACTCGATATTTGTAGCTAGTTCCATCCTGGACCTTACTCTTATGTGCCTTTGCTCGAGCGGCAACTTTTTTTTTTTTTTTTTTCTAGCTTGCTTTGCAACATCAGTGTCGTGATGGGATGCTTTCGCAATGAGGTGCCGATCATTTGTGAGGCAAGCTTTTGCAGTGTAGATGCCAGGCTCGATGCCAACTTGCTTCAAAATATCAAATGTGATTCTGTTGCAATTATTGAAATGACAAACAGCGTCATACAAAACAAATTTGATTATTTACAGGCTCACATAAGTGACCTTGAGATGTACGACGTTGCGCGTCCACCTGGTGAGAATTTTATTACTTTTATGATTAAAAATGATGGGTTTACAATGCTATTAGAGCATTATTACACATTCGCACTTGATATGATTGTTAGATAACCGACAAAATGCTGCCTATCAAGCTAATTTTATGATACACGCAAAACTGGCACTTTAAGTTTCGTTTTCGTAATGATGGGTGGTAGATGATGGGTGATTTTTGCTTGTATCTTTTGAAAGATACAAGCAAAAGACAGAAACTTTATGCAGCAAGATGACGGGCGATAAACTGCGTATTTAACGTGACGAGAAAAAAAATACATTTTGAAAAAAATTCGCTTTTTCCACTTGGCCTCATACCTTAAGGCAAAAGCCTTAGATGCCTCATTAAACACGAAAAGTGACCGCCGGCGTCAAAACCAATGATACACAAAATCATCATCATGACGTCATAGTGACACACTGTGACGTCACATAACGTGGCGTCACATGATGACGTCTTTACACGCCATCGCTTTGTCATGGTTGAAATTGCGCCGAGCAGTTTTCTTCTTTTTTTTTTTTGGTTACGGCCGCTGTTGCGTATTTTAATATGAATTTAGATCGGAAAGTGTTTTAAAATTACCTTACTTGCGCACTCTTCGCTATTGTTCGTGAAAGCTTAACAATATCACAACGCACAGATTTTTACATTACATTTCAAAATTATGCGTTGTCTGCCACAAAGAACGGCAGCAGGCAACCTTGCTCGCCGCGCCAGTCGCACAGCGAAAATCTCAGCTCGTTCGCAGCCCATGTGAAACGATACCGCAATTAGCGGCGGTTGCGAAGAGAGCGAACAGAGCGAACGGAGCGATTACATTTCGCTGCGATCGCAGCATGTGAAACAGCCTTTAGACGAACGCAGAAGGGCCCAGAGCTCGAATCCAGCCGTCAGAATATTGTCCTGTGTTGCTGTGCTGGCGTCACCCATCGTTAGGCGGACCTCTGGAAACGCCGATGGCACTTAGGTAAATTCTTTAGTACACCGCGCTGTTAAAGGAGTATATATACTAACACGAGTTTGAGACACCGCAAAAGGGACATTTTTTCATTTCATTGATATGCAGTGTTAACGCTCTCCACGCACAGGAGTCAGACAACACGTATAAAATATTTTAATTTGATTTAAAAATTTTCGTCGCTGAGCATCTGCAAGCCAGTCCCACTGCGATGGACATTATCCCGGCGAGTTTGCGAATTCTGCGTCCTGCACGCAGCCTAAATCGCAGAAATCGCTGTCGGGGTCACTGGGCCGTAATTCACTCATCGCTGGGTCATTCCATGTTAAATCACCCAGCGTTTTTCCTACCATCACAAATATGGCTGAAAAAATTTCCACGCTTTTCTTGAAGTTCAAAACTCGTTCTGCTCGTTTATTTCCGTTGTTAAAAATTTTCCCGCCTGTTTGTGAGAGTCTGTAGTTTTGCGCCGACTGAGCTAAAGGGCATCAAACAACAATTTTTTTCAAAGGGCATTTATAGGATGCACTCAATGAAATGGTATTTCCGGCAAGCTAATGAAGTGATGTAACTGTAAAAATAATGACTTATTTATGTATATCGATCCTTCGAGGGCTTTTCGCACGAGCAAAATTGAATAAAGTTGAAAAGTTTGATATTTTTTTCCAGGAACAAGGCAAACTCAAAGAGTAGAAATTAATTATATACTGAAAGCCTGTTCGACATACTACAAAAGAAAAATAATTTAGTCGCTGAAGGTGTAGCAAATCGTCTGAAAAAAAATTGTGAATTTCACTTTTTTTGAGAAAAGCTCTGTATTCATCGTGAAAAAACTTGCCTTGGTGGTCGGACTAAAAATATGCACGATACTTCATTTGAGAGCTCTATGTATTAGGTGAACATAGACAAAGTTACAAAAGGGTATTATTTTTGTAACTTGAGAAATATTTTTTTGAAATTTTGTATCTCCACCAGCTTTTCGCCCACGTAACTCAAGCGGCATGAAGCACTCGCAAAGGCAATATTCAGCCCATGCCCACTGACCTGGGATGCAGACGTCAAATATGGTGCTGTCTATAAAGCAACCCCATTTCCTTTTCTATTACTTTATAGACAGCACCATATTTGACGTCTGCATCCCAGGTCAGCGGGCATGGGCTGAATATTGCCTTTGCGAGTACTTCATGCCGCTTGAGTTACGTGGGCGAAAAGTTGGTGGAGATACAAAATTTCAAAGAAATATTTCTCAAGTTACAAAAATAATACCCTTTTGTAACTTTGTCTATGTTCACCTAATACATAGAGTTCTCAAATGAAGTATCGTGCATATTTTTAGTCCGACCACCAAGGCAAGTTTTTTCACGATGAATACAGAGCTTTTCTCAAAAAAAGTGAAATTCACAATTTTTTTTCAGACGATTTGCTATACCTTCAGCGACTAAATTATTTTTCTTTTGTAGTATGTCGAACAGGCTTCCAGTATATAATTAATTTCTACTCTTTCAGTTTGCCTTGTTCCTGGAAAAAAATATCAAACTTTGCAACTTTATTCAATTTTGCTCGTGCGAAAAGCCCTCGAAGAATCGATATACATAAATAAGTCATTATTTTTACAGTTACATCACTTCATTAGCTTGCCGGAAATACCATTTTATTGAGTGCATCCTATAAACGCCCTTTGAAAAAAATTGTTGTTTGATGCCTTTTAGCTCAGTCGGCGCAAAACTACAGACTCTCACAAACAGGCGGGAAAATTTTTGGCAACGGAAATAAACGAGCAGAACGAGTTTTGAACTTCAAGAAAAGCGTGGAAATTTTTTCAGCCATATTTGTGATGGTCGGAAAAACGCTGGGTGATTTAGCATGGAATGACCCCGCTGTTTACGTGCACCACGAGCAGATACGAATCTGCCGCTAGTACGTCGCGAGTTGCTGTCTCCCCGTGACGTCACACTACGATGACACGTCCCTGAGAAGCCGCCCCCTCGATATCGAAACCGAAAGTATTTTTCTTAGGTAACGGTAATAAAAATATATTAGAGGCATTCCGAGGCATCACAATACTCTTTTTAGTGCTCTCGACACCAGTGTATTTATTTAGAGCAATAATCCGAAAATATTTAACATTCGTGTCAGTACTCCTTTAAGAGCGTCCCAAGGGTAACGTTCTCAATTTTACGCCTATAAGTGAATTTTATTACACTCACTAGCGAACTTAACCACTCGTACGACGAGAAAAAACATCGTTAACTACTTTGTAGTAATGTTGAAAATCTCGTGTGCAAAAAATTTCCAAGAATATGAAGAAACGAAATGATGAAACATGAATATTATGGGCATCACAAGCTCTGAAAAGTTATTTATTGCGCTCGTTCGTACCTTGTTAGCCGACAACATCATTATTACTTCGATTGATAAGTCGTTAATCAAGCAAACTGCATTTGTTCCCACGCGCGATTCCATCTTGTCCATGAGACAAGCAGACGAACTTGAAACATCGATGTAAGTGGCAAACTTTTTTAGCGTGTATATAAGAATTTCAAAGCACGGACGAAGCGAAGCCGTGGGCTGTATAGCACTCGAGAAAACGTGGCTCATGTCTAAAACGCCGTAACGTTCTTTGCGGCGTCAAATTATAGACCATAATTTCCTGTCCTTCTTATAGAGGCATCCATATTTGCCTAGGCTGTGCGAAAAGTCTCATCAAACGATGTAAACAGCTGCAATAACGGTGGACCTTTTCGTTTAGGAAGAACCAACTGCTTCGTTGGAGATGAACAAGGGAACTAACTTTATTGCGATAGCGATGCCCGTTTCGGAGCGAGTTCGCTAGAATAAAAGATTGCCAGTTGGCGAAAAGAAATAGGCTGACTTGGGCAGTTTGTTCTGTAGCCAAAAAAAAAAAAAAGAAAGAGCATGGAGGATGCTTGAGCTCCGCTTTCAAGAATAGAACGCGATAACATAATAGGGCCCCGTTCGCATCGCCTTCTCAATCGCTAGCTTGCGGCTTCACTTCTCAGTGGAATCCTCAACCGTGCCGCAAGGAAAGGAACGTCTGTGCGCGTAACATTTGGCGTTCAAACTATCCTAGAATGGCTACTGCAAGTACAATTGTGAAGTGCCCATTAGGCCATAATCCTTCCTTTTGCGAATTGGCAAAGTGTACCCACTGCGCGTCAGTAATAAGGCATCACGCGCACCAGGCCTGTAGCCAGGGGAGGGGGGCACGACCCTCCCCCCCCCCTCGAAATTTCGATGACACATGGTGTTTTAGCGAAAATAAATCATGAAAATAGGCATTTTTCTCAAATAGGTCAGGTTTTCAGCAAGTGGGCCCCCGAAAAAAATTTCTGGCTACGGGCCTGACGCGCACCTTCGCAGCTGTACACTTTTTGTTGATGCTGTTGCTGATAATGACGGTTAAATATGCCCGAGCGCATTGTAATTGATAGGCCTTTAAACCAACCACCCTTTGCAGAATTCACATGTTTTGACGCCTGATGTGATTCTACGCTACTGCCACGCAACATTACATGAGTTAAGTATACTCTTCGGAGTCCTCGCATACATAACATTCATATGGTGTTTCTTTCCGAAATGGTTTTAATCACTGGAATGATTCTGTGGTAGAGCACGTGCTTGCCGAGCGGAAGGCTTGGGTACGATTGTCACTCGAATAGTTCTATTGTTTATTTGCATTTGTCTCAAGTTTTCGCTCACAACCAACGACACCGACACCGCGTTAAAAACTTGCAGGGGATCTCTCAGGATTTCCTTATTATATGAGAACACGAAAATGTTTCTTTCGGCTAGGCTGCTTTTAAGAGGCATGGGGGGGGGGGGGGGGGGGTTGGGGGGTGAAGTGCTGCCGTCTTCTGCGGGGGTTCCCTTTTCCTACGCCGCCGCTGCAGGTGATTGCTGAGACATAATGGAGCGCGCGCCGAGGTTTGCGGAGGCGACGCTAACTGGATGCTGTGCTTTTGCCAACCTATCCATGAAATGCGGCTGCAATTGCAGTGCTGCAGTTGCTGGCGCCGGCGTCAGTTCCGGTGGGAGCGGTCACGTGCTTTTCGGACATGGTTTTTGCGGACGCCAGTTGGGTGTGCGCTTCGAAAGTTTGAAACTTTATTTATCTTTAAGATTCGAGATGCCGAGGGCCGTGGTCAAAAAGCTTCTAATGGGCTTGCCTAGGACCGCGACTCCTTACAAATGGGCGGCATAGGTAACATTCTTACTTCAATAAAAATGCTCAAAATTGAGCAAACAATCTTAGTGACATAGTTTCCACGCTTATAATAAAGCATAAAGAGTGAAAAAAGAATAAAATGGAAAGTCCAAATGATTTTAATTGCTTCAAGAAAAACAATAATAAGTGATCTTAATATCTCCTTTTGCACATACGAAACAAAGCCTTGAGACTGTACAACAATGCAAGAAATACTAGATTAGCACTATATTCAGTCTGTAAATGTGCCCGTACGTGCATGCGCATACAACCGAATATGAAAGGGAAAAAATACGCTTGAGAAAGACAAAAATAAACCCGCAAACAAATTACAGCTATAAGTTGTAATGGCATGTAGAATATAGTCAATAAAACAGAATAGTACATTTGCATAATTTCACTCAGACGGCGAGTGAAACGGCATTCAAGTGAAAGGGCAAGGGAAAGCGCAGTATTTTTTTTTTGCCGTTTTTAATTAATGTGCGTGCGTGGAATAAATCACGTGTGAATGAAGCAAGCGTTACAAAATACCTTGCGGCGGTTTAGTTTGGCAATGGTTCCTAAAATGTTGCCGCTTTTTGAATCCTGCAATACCGTTTTATAAGCATTGCGCAGTTATATTCTGGTAGAGTCAGTAGATTCATTTCATGAAATAGCGGGGTAGTGCGGCTGCCGCAAGAAACGTTTGCAACGACACGAACAGTGCTTTGCTGTATGGCATGGAATTTTTACGGATGTTTGTCGAGCTTGTCGTGCCCCGAATCAGATGGCAGTAGTTAACGTGAGATGAGAACAAGGATTTATAGATGATACATTTTATTGCCTTACGTGGCGAGAAACAAGCCCTGGATCAAATCCCCGAAACCCTTAATATAGTGGCAGGTAGCTTTTCAATATGTGCGTTGCAGTACATGTGCTCATCGAAAGTTATACCAAGACATTTAATACGCGGTAATATCTCCAGTTCTGACGTGCCAAGTTTTGATCGCATAAGAGAGGTGGCTTGTTTATTTTAAGGCCTTAAATATACACCTTTTGTTTTGAATGTGTTTAAATCTAAACAGTTAATGCAGCGCCTGATTTACGTCATTGATTCAAATTTTGCAATTTTGAGCAGTAACAAGCAATGTTGTATCATCGGCGTATAAATACATTTTACAGACGTGTCAATCTTTACAATATCGTTTATATATATGCAAAACAATAAATTCCCTAGTATACTACCTTGGGGTATACCCGCTGAAATTTTTCGTAAATTGGGGGTCATCATATAGCTTTCGTCATAATAGCCAAAGAAACAATTTCGAGTTAAAACCACGGACAGTTTAAAACGTTGTGTGGTCAACTATACATATGGGAAAGCGCGTCTGCGTGTTTAGGACAAAAATAAAGGTCCACGATATACTGAGTACTGCGTACTCCATAGCTGTACGCAGTCGTCTCTCTCGATGGCCTGCACACTTACGAAGAGTGCAGGTCACCGAGAAAATGCAGAAAATCACGCTTGTCTGCAAGGCATTAATTGAATTTAGAAAAAATAAAAAAATTAAGCCAGCTTAGCACTAGTGCTGCCAAGCCTGAAGGAAGTGCGAAGCTGGACGGCCTGCCTTGCTGCTCTTTATTTTTCTCTTTCATCCGTTCTTTCTTTCTCTTTCTCTCTAGTTTTTTTTAATCTCTTCTTATCTCTGTTTATTTCTATTTCTTTCTCTTTCGCTCTTTCTATCTCTCTATTTCTCGCTGCCTCTTTCTTTCCATCTCTTTCTCTCTCTCCCTCTATTTCTTTCTCTCTCCTTGATTATCTCTTTTCCTCTTTCTTTCCCTTTCTGGCTTCCTCTCTTTTCTCTCTCTCTTTCTTGCGTCTGTTTCTTCGTATATCTTTCTCTCTCTGTCTATATCTACCTGTCTTTCTATCTTTTTCTGTCTATCTTCCCCTCCTTTCTCTCTACTTTCTCTCCCTCTTTTTATCTCTTTCCTTCTTTCTCTCACTCTCTTTGCACTCGTTCTCTCACCAATCAGAGTTATTGCATCCCACGCCGGACAAATCGGTGCACGTGTTCTGGGAGCGAAGCAGAAGATGAAGAACTGGACGAAGAGGAAGGAGAGTACGAAGAGAGCACGCGCCGGTTAATGATGATGATAGTTTTCTGTCGGCTCTGCACGGCTTAACGAAAGGCTTAACAGTTCCGCCGTAAAAGGTTGGGACGATTTATAGAGTATGCCATATGAATTGTGTGTTAAGAAGAAATAGAGCAGAAATAGAATCTTATGCATTCGGCTGTGCGAGAGCGGGAAGTTGTCCCTAACAAGATGACAATGAAAAACGTGAACATCTTCGCACGTCTGTTTAGGAAAAACTTTTCGACGATTCGGAGTAATATTTACCCCAATATAGAGCGATATGCTGTCTATGTATGTACCAATTGCTTGTCTTGATTTTAAATCTAAGCGAGCTTTAAAAAACGAGAATAATTTAGGGTTCTATTATGCCAGAGCGCTAAGCCGTCCCGGAAGAATGTAGCGTAGAAAAAGTCAACCCTCTTAAAGCAATGAAAATTAATAGTCGAGAAAACAAAAAAATTCACCGACGATTAGGACACTGCGTAATGCGAATTCTGAGCGCAGCTTCGTGTTGGGCCAACGCCAACTGTGTATGAAGTTTTAGCTATCCGCAGGTGTAGCAATGTAACGTTCGTTGCATGTTGCCACAGCAAACTGCCAGCGCTCGAGTGCACCACTCTGTGCATTGCAGGCGTCGCGAAGCAAGCGAAACGCCGACAGCCCCGTTACGACAAGCGGAGCCAGCCGCAGTGCACGTGCCAGCCCTGCATGCGCACGAGCTCCGACCGAGGAGCCAGCGCGCGTGACGGAGGAAGAAAGCGAGGTTAGAGGCCCGTGGCTCGTGACATCGAGAGACTCAGCGTCCGCTCTCTTTCGTCGTTCGCTCTATCGGTTACGCCGACGCCAGCCAACAACGGCGACGCCGCTCAACGCAGGAACGGGCGCCTAAGAGCTATACGCTCTAAAACTCGATGATACAGGTGCCTTAGCACAAATAGTGAGTTCCAATTCAGGAAACGTCCACAGACCACCGTGCCAAAACTCGATAGTTACGAGTGGGCCTCTGTCGGCCCTACACACTGAGAACAGCGCTTCCTTATGTTTTACGTTCTTTAGAAGAAGAAAAACCACCTCTTTTTATAGGGTGCGAGTTATAGTTTTCGTTTAAACAATGCCGCCATTCTCGCGGCGAACACAAGAACAAGGCAACGGCTTAACCGCTCTTCATCGGCAGCGCGTACCTTGCTACTTAATGCCTCTTGCATTACTAAAAAGAAGTCACGAAATAGCATACTTCGTCCTCAACGTCACATGCAAATCGTGGATGAAAGAAGTGCGAATACGGACACGGGAGAAGAGAAAATGCCGACTGTAAAAAAATGAAGGGCACCCTATGGCGGAAAAGAAAGGTGGACAAAAAAAGTCATTTCGATCCTTCCAACTGTTTGTGAAGAGGGATTACCAGCGAAGCTGGGGAGGCGCACTGACTGCGAGGCGTCGCGTGTGCGTTTGGCTTCACTTGCCCAATCGTCATCGGTGGCATTGGCTCGACGGCGACGCGCGTACACGCGTTTCAGGGCGCGCCGACGTTCCTGGTACTGCCACTGCTCCTCTCTTGAACGCATGACAGGCGTCCTACCCATGGCGAGTTCAAAGAGAAACTGAACACTTTTCTAGGACGATCCCTTACGTCACGATACAACGGACGAACGCGATTGGTCGACGAGACGTATTGGAGAAAGACTATGACGTCTTATGAAAGACGGCTACGACAATCACAGCGCGCGTATACTAGCGCGGACGCGCTCACGTGGCTAGTGAGAGCTGGGTCGTGTAATGAAGAAGCAAAACCTAAAGTCCTGCGAAGAGCGTGATGCGATGCACGCTTCTTACAATCCCGAGTTTGAAAACGCCGCCAACCTGGCGTTTCATACGACGCCACAAGATGACGCGACGTTTCTGTCTGACTGAGGGTGCCTTGAAGTCGGTGCCGCTTCCCCTGGCAGCAGGTTCAGGTGTGCGCCATTTGGGCCGAAGTCATTGACGCGGACACTGCCTCTTTTTAAGGTGACGTGCAAACATGATGATAGACAAGCGCGTGAAACTGCAGAAATAAAACGGACTCCGACAATATATTCAAGGCGTCTGCCATAGCGGACGCCTGCGTGCTCCGAACGAACATGGCGGTTCTGTCGGAGCTGTTGCCACCCTAAATCTTGCCTAGATGTACTCCTTGATCTTAGCACTATAGACAGGTTCGCTCTAATACTTATGTACTACGCACGCTCAGGGTGACAGCACTGGCCATGTAACAATTTCGGGTATGTGTACCTCCGTGTATTGCGTTTTTTCGCCTTGTTTATAGACGTTCTATATAATACAACAGGTTGCTACGCCAGTCTTTATTTATTCTTTTTGATCCGAAAGCCTGCCCTTAGGCGTATAGTAATTCGCGGTATCAAAAATACACATGCGAATTTTCTTCATGTAGGAATTCTAACAGCAAACGGTGGAATGGTCCGTGAATCCAGGGTCCAAGGTCGGGTGGTCGGCCAGTTGGCTTATAATAACTTTTGGGGTTTTATGTCCCAAAACCCACGATATGATTATGAGGGATGCCGTAGTCGAGGGCTCCGGAAATGTTGACCATCTGGTGTACTTTAACGTGCACCTAAATCTAAGTGCACGGACCTCTAGATTCTACACTTAAGTATTACGTTTGTGCGCTTATGTATATATGTTCTAACGAGCGCAATGTATATATGTTCTAACGAGCGCCTCCGTCGAAATGCGGCCGCCGCGGCGCGGGATTCAATCCCGCAACCTTCGGGTCAGCAGTCGAGGACCATAACCACCATGCCACCGTGACAGCTTACGGCGAGTTGGGGAATAGCGCTCTAATACAGACTCAGCTAACGTAAGGCGGTACCAATTTTGCCTAAATTCTACACTTAAATATTACGTTTGTGCGCTTATGTATATATGTTCTAACGAGCGTAATTTATAGAATGCGATATATAATCACGTCTGTCATTGGTGTGTGGAGTTAGCGATTGCAAATTGTGCGCTTCAGTTCCTTTCTTTTTTTAACCTCGCCAATTTTCTTCAAATGATACAGAAAAAATAAGTTGGAAACGCTATAAGCTAAATTTTTCCCCTTGGAGCGCGAGGCGGCCAGTGCTCGCCTTCGGGCTTGTAGTACGGCCTCCGCCTCCGTAGGGCAAGCGGGCACGCAAGAGTCTCCATCCCTATCCCCTCCCCTGTTTTGCCGGATCGAACCAATAAAGTTGTTCTCTCTCTCTCTCTCTCTGCTTATATATGCAGTCGGTAGAATCGAGCCTTTCCCCTTTCTAAATGACACTAATTTTATTTAAATAAATTGCCTCAACTAAGGATTCTCCTTCTTCTTCATTTCTTTATTCGACGCTAGAGCGTTTCTTGAACAGAACGAATAAAGTGAGACTTGTTACTGGGGGCACTTCTAAATGAGACTCAGAGATGTGGCAAAATGTATTTCCGCCCGGGAGCTTAAAATTGGGCACGTACTCCTAAAAGGCTTCACAAGCGACAGCGGCTCGCCAGGAGAATTTGCTTGCCACAATAAAGTTTGTCTTCTTCTAAACATTTATCGTAACAAAACTTCATTGCAATATGAAGAGCTTTAGGAATCCGGGACCCATATGTTCCTCGAATTTCTCAGTCCAGGAACTCAGAAAAGTGCCTTATATTATACAATCAATCAATTTCAACGCTATTTCAGCCGTGCATCATTTCGCCAAGTTCCACAGCAGCATATAAGAATAATATCTGGGTTTTTACGTGCCAAAACCACGATATGATTATGAGGCACGCCGTAGTGGCGGGCTCCAGAAATTCAGACCATCTGGTGTTCTTTAACGCGCACTAACATCGCACAGTATACACGGGCCTCTAGCACTTCGCCCCCATCGAAATGCGACCGCCGCGGCCGAAATTGAACCCGCGATCTTCGGATCAGCAGTCGAGCGCCGTAACCACTGCTCCACCGCGGCGGACTTCAGCAGCCAGGATATTAATGAAATGGTTATGAGCCGCTGGTTATGAAAGAGATGTATTGTAATTTCTCTTGTCATGATAAAAGGGGATGATCGAAATCGAGAGATCTTACCTTTGGCGACCGTATGCAACGCGGGGTCGGCTGTACATCAACGCGACGTGTCGGATCCAGTCAGGCGATTCACAGTCATATTTGCTCAATATTATCGCAGCTGTCTTTGAACACACAGTGGGACACTGGAACAACATTATTGAACAACACTTGTGCGGCACACACACGGTCGTTCCAACGGCTTATACGTCAGTGAGGTTCTCGTGTTCGACGCCTTTATACGTTGAACATGTCCAGGTCTGGCCCATTCTGTTGAATATGCAGTTCTAGGTCGGGCCAACTACATGCCACTTAACACGTGTTGCTCCTGTTCTAAAACTTTACAACAGGCTTGCCGTTCCGGAAGTGATTTCCACGATCTGAGAGACAGACAGATTAAAACGCTGGTATATTTCGTATTCCACAAATTCGATATAAGCTGTCAGTCAGTGGTGGAGCTGCTACTTTTTTATAGATGCGCCGGATAAACTGTCATTCACAACTCATTGTTTCTGTTCGACAGATACATATGGTTGGTAGTCATTCAACACTGCCACGCCTGTACGCATTCGATAACTACGATGGGCTGTTATGCAGTACTAGAGTCGGTTCTGTTGGCAGATAGGTTGTACAAGCTGTTATTCACAACCGGTTTTTCTGTTCCGACAGATAGGTCAGGTGGGCTTTGGTTCAATGCTCGTTGATCCTATTCAACTGGGACGGTCTGTCGTTAAGTACTGAGTGTACACTGTACAGACTGCCATCCACAAGTGGTGTTTCCTATTCTACGGATACGCCAGATGAGGCGTTCATTGAACACAGCTGTCCGCCACCGACTGCAGCGATGGGTTTTCACAGATACATGAACCATCTCTCATTCCGAAGAACTCATGGTTGTTCCTTTTCATCAGATACAACAGGCTGGCAGCCATTGGACACTGGCTGTTCGTCCTCGACAACTGTATATGACGGGCTTATCACTCAGTACTGGAGTTGGTCCTTTCGACAAATGGGATCGCACAAACTGTCATTCACGATTGGTTGTTCCTCTTGCTTGGATATATCGAATGGAGCTCTCATTGAACACAGCTGTTCGTCTTCGACAGCTGTTCGATGTCATTCAGCAATTGTATACTCTTTGACCGACATGTTGAACAATCTGTCACTCAGAATTGCAGTTGTTCGTTTCCGTCGTCTGTACGACACAAGTTGTGGTCACTCAGCACTTGGAGCACTATTATGAGACAGATCACGTGAGCTGACACCCGCGGACCGCACAGACTGCCAATCGCAGCTGGTTGTTTCTCTTCCAAAAATACATCGAGTGGGGATTGTCACAGAACACAGCTTTTCGCCTTCGACAGCTATACACGATGAACCGCCATTCAGCAATAACTCTATGCTGTTTGTCAGACACGTCGCGCAAGCTGTCGTTCAGAACTGCAGTTGTCTCCTTTCGATGTCTGTACGACACAGGTTGTCGTCACTCGCGCCACTGTATACGAGACAGATCACGTGACATAGCACACACACGCGCACACACAGTTATACAAAGGAATACGCGTCATGTGGCGTCCAACGAGTTGGCATCCGACTAAAGCGCTGACGAGCCAGCGGCGACGCGACTCGTCGTTCAAGCAGCGATGACGAAGACGGGCGGCCGCGCACCGACGCGACGGCGGCGTCGAACCGACCACAGCCCACGCGCGATAAAAAATAGAAGGCACTGACATTATGCGCACGGGGCTCGAGATTGCGTGCTCTCCGTCTAGTGGTTCTCGGAGCGACGCTGATAACGGGGCGCTATCGCGCGCGCGCGTCTACAGCTCGCATGCGTGTTCGTTTCCCGCGCGCCTGTGGTGGCGGCAGCGGCTGGCGCTGTCGCTCGCATGTCGCGCTTTTTTTAGGTCCGCGTAAAACTTGCTCTCCGCCTTCGAGTGAGTGTGTATACGTATCAGTTTGTACTTCAAACAGTCACAGCCATCGCGACCGTAGGCCACGATGCGATGTTTCTTGCGATGTAGTTGTATCGGTGACTACTGCGGGGATTGTTTCAATGTGACCGACGAAGTTCGGTAGCTGCACTTGCATCCCTGGACGTTCGCACGAAGGAACGTTGACAGTGAGTCACTCTTCAAGTCATTTTTTCTTCTTACGCAACTGTAGTGCCGTTGTGAAACGAAGCGTTAGTAACATCTGGGGTACATCTTAAAAAGAGCGCAGGAACACGACGACGAAGGAAGACACAAGTGGACGGGCGCTGACTTGCAGCTGAGAAGTCTGTTTAAAAGAACATATACTTTAATGCACGATGATGTCACGTGCGCTCCGTGTACGCGCACTACGTCTTTAAAAGTATGTGTTATTTTTAATAAACTTCTTAGCTGCGAGTCAGCGCCCATCCCGTTGTCTTCCTTCGTCCTTGTGTTTCTGCGCTGTTTTTAAGACGAATCCTAACCAACTCGTCCAATTGTCTGTTCTACTAAATACCTGTGGTGTTACGTGCCGAAACCGCGATATGATAGAGACGTGCCATAGTGGAGGGCTCAGGAAATTTCAACCATCTGGTGTGTTTTCACATTTACTGACATGTGCGATGTCAGAGGCTCGTGTATAGTACACGAGCCTCCAGCATTTTGTCGGCATCGAAATGCCACCGGAATCGAACCCGGGACCTGAAATTAAGTGGTGTGTAGTACTGTGTTAGAGGGCCGGCTCGTTGGCCTATGTGGTTATGCGGTGCTCGGTTACTGAACCAAAAGACGCGGGTTCGATCCCGGCTCGGTCGCGAAACGCGAGAGGCTCGTGTCCTGTGCGATTTCAGTGCACGTTAACGATAACCCCAGGTGGTCGAAATGTCCATGGCCTTCCACTACGGTGTGCGTTATAATCATATAGGGGTTTTGGCACGCAGAAACCCCCAGCAAATATTAATGTAGTGAATGTTACGCAGGGTTCCATTCACGACGTGCGAAAGCTTTGCTTCACTCAGTAATTCCGCATCGCTGCAGTATACGCATGCGCGGCGGTGTACGATATATATATTCTCTTACACCGTGTCACGGTGTAAAGTATATAGTCTCTTACATGCGCTCAGCTCAAACAAGAATGCGACATGCGCTTTCATTTATAACCCCAGCGTCGCCGACTCCTGCTTCTACAGGAAGCGAACTAAAACGAAATTACATTTTATATGACATCGACACGTGTTTACCAAGAGCAAGTTTATTCAACGTTCGCGCTTCTCATTTCGACCGCCTGGGTCATGTGGAGCATGCGCACTAAGGCATTTCCAGCTGCCGGAAACTGTGCTATATATGCGATACGAGGCGTCACATTGAACATGCATCGCGCCCCTCCAATTTTCTTTCAACAGTTCGCTATACGTATATGCTATAGGCGTTCTAGCACTGCCGTCAACTGCTGGGAGCTTCTGCGCGGGGTGCCTACATAGGGCATATATAGTCTGCCAGAAGAGGTTGTGTTCGGCCTAATTTGGACATAATATAAAGTGGAATAAGCAGCTCTGCAAAGATTATACAAGAAGACGGGAGACGAAAGCATCGCACATGAAGCGCATTTAGCGACTGATTTAATAAAGTGAAAGACACAATAGGCAGATGGTCAGTGCGGGCAAACAGCGCATAAGCAAGCATAGATGCGAGCACTGCATGGTACAAGCCCGTGTATTGCATCTGTTATACGTTACCTGTACATAAATGCGCTGTCAGAATGCTACGCGAAACATGTGCGGCGCTCGAATTTAAGCGTCGCACATGTCTCGGGGTATTCCGTAAGTGCCACTAACATACATGTATTTCAAATTCTTTACCTCGGTATATCGACCAATGAAGACACGCGTAGAGTTGCGCTCACATTTCGCATTAAGGATTATCGTAATCGTCGGTAATTTTTTTTTATGCATAAGCATATCTATGGCGACTCAACGAGAAAGCTGTCCGTCCGTCTGTCTATGACATAAGACGAATAGCTATAGATAAATGTATAAAATAAAATAAATTGCCTTGGTGGTGCTCGGTTTCAAACCCAGACCACCCACGCTCCGAAGGCAACTATCTTAACCGGTATACATGTCCATGCTTGCAGAAGGTGAATACATCCGAACATATGAATGCGTTGTATAACCGCGGTGCTAAACCAATGCAAAAGTACAAGGCTTTCTGCGAAGGCTTCGTTGCATTTAGTGGCAGAAAAATGGAAGCCCCCTCTAGGACGAAATGTATAAAGCCTACATGGAGGATCAGAAAAAATTCGACTTCGCGAAAACTTGATGCATGCGTTTAGTTTGCTGCGCAATACGTCTTCTGTGGGGCCGTTCCAGCAGCTGGCGACCGTTAAAAGGACGGCGAAAATCCCGTGTATACGTTTCCTCAGCCGCATGCTTGAAGACATCCCGGAATCGCGTATACTTTATACACGGACAGAACGCGCTCTCCAGAGGGCTACAACTCGGTAGTGTTGGCTGCAGCAACGACTCCGTGCAAGACTCCGCTGCAATACGTGGGGCAAATGCCGCTCACGCGCGGGGTTGCCGCTGGTGGCTACTTTGCGCCAAATTGGCCCTTTACGACCCCGTCTGGCTACGACAATTTCAGGTTGGCCCCATGGCTACTTTCGGGCTACTTTAGAACTTCTGTTACGGCGCATTAAGGAGCCACTGTTCTTATTATTTGCACATGAAATGAGCTGTTTCTAAGCTTTTCCGTCGTGTCAGCCTATGCGTTCAGCGTCCTCCCCCAGACCAGCAGGCTCGTGCGCATCGAAGCACCGAAAAGCAATGTTAGCGCACATGTAAATACGGAGCGGCGAAGTTGCGTGCATTTTGGCAAACGCGTGGCCGGCACGCTGGTCATGCTACCCGCCATCTATGCATGATGCTACGCACAAGTTTACAATTCTTAGGCGCACTTTACAAAACAGACATCCGCAGCAAAATGAAGCCGGACTGTTCATTTTTAACCAGATTTCACTACTTGAAGCTGAACTGGTATATGGTAATCCTCTAATCCATCGCGATCTGCCGCTCCTAGAAAAAGCTGCTTCAACGTTCAATGTTCCTATACGGACTTGTGGGCTGGAATGCTCCAAAATCGCTCTGTTCTGGCAAGATACATCTCTATCCATTCTACATAAACTATATGAGGACGCATAGAATTAATTGTATTTGTTATTACATGTTGCTTGAAGGTCAGCCCCGCCACGGTGGTCTAGTGTTATGGCGCTCGACTGCTGACCCGAAGGTCGCGGGATCGACTCCCGGCCGCGGCGGCTGCATTTTCGATGGAGGCGAAAATTGTTTGAGGCCCGTGTACTTAGATTTAGATGCACGTTAAAGAACCCCAGGTGGTCGAAATTTCCGGAGCCCTCGACTGCGGCGTCTCTCATAATCATATAGTGGTTTTGGGACGTTAAACCAACAATTATTTGTTGTTTTATGTTAACCCATATTGGACCCGCGGTCCAATATGGGTTATCAAGCTATAACTGCGCACTTGCATGGTGTGAACATGCTGCCGCAAGAATTTTTTGAATAAGTGCCGTAATAAGGAAGTTACAGGGTATAGAACAACCCATTTCACCTGGGTGCGGTTTCTCCCTCGGCCTTCCTACCCTTCTCGGCAGCCAAGATGGTATATAATTGCGTAGCCCGCAGTCCTGACTACGCCCACATCGGCGACGTAACACGACGTCAATGATTACGTCATGGGCACGCAGCCAACGACCGAGCAACGCTTCCTTTACGTGTCGCTCGTAGTGTCACCCTAGCGGCGCGGTGAGGAAGCGCGGTAAATGTGCGGCCAAAACCGCATGACCGCAGGGCCGAGGCGCCGTTTCGTAGAGCAGATGACCAATCGATGGAGCCTGTAATGCGTAAAGTCTATGGGCAAGATTACGTCATTGCGCGTACGAGGAGGATTGGACAGGCGCTGGAGAGGGGCGCGGGAATTGTTCCTCGAAATGGAGCGTCTGCGCGCCGCAGAGCGCTGTGGTATTCTCAGAATGTGACCGTCGCGGCCTTCTGCACGAATTAGCGAGCTTGTTTGGGAGGTGTAAAAAAAAGTCGGAGCCTGTTTACTAGCTCTTTAACAGTGGCGCTTATCCCTAGAAATATGCATCCGACGTATCAAGCAGGAAGGAGGAAGGGAAGAGCACACACCTTATACGGAAAGCATTTCAAAATAATCCAGAGGCCGTCTTTACAGACATTAAGTAAAGCGAGCAGAGGGACACATGTAGTGGCAATGGTAGCAGAAGATCGCACCACAACGGCTTCGGTAAAAACGAACTTCATACGAGTAGCCATATCGAATGCAGAAATCAGGGGAGAATCTGTGGTGGGGCTCTCGGATTAACAAGTGGCATGCCGAATGTTTCTCCTATAGGTACGCTACCCAAACTATAGTAAATAAAATTTCAAATAAACCCATAACAGGAGATCATCACATTATATGGTGTCCTGTTCGCGAAGGTTAGGAGGGAAACGTAATGGCAGACTGTATAGCTCGAGGCTTCAACGACCGAGCGACGGCAGGCACAGACGTTGAACCCGTTTGCAATTCGCATGACATCCTTCTCCAACACAGGGAGCAACGCAGAGAATACGGCCTTCCACATAAATACTTGGATAGCCAACAAAGCAGGGATTGGAGGCGCATACAAACCAGTAGCTTTCCCAATTTGTACCACCTAAGCAAAATATATCCCACAATTAAGATTTAGGGAAACCTGTTCGTGGTGTTCAGATACACCAAGACTCAGCCACATGAATTGGGAAGGCAGCGAGAGGCCCCCACACATAGACAGCCCACACATTACTAAGCAACCGTAAGTGTTTCACAGGCAGTGGGAGGCATAGCTTGCGGACGAGGAGAAGCAGAGCCAAATAGCTCTGCTTGACCAAGCCCAGCGAGCCGCTCGTGCCAGCCGAGTCCTGGGCTTCTGGCTACAGGCCTGGGCCGGGCCTGTAGCCCAGGCCTGTAGCCCACACATTACTAAGCAACCGTAAGTGTTTCACAGGCAGTGGGAGGCATAGCTTGCGGACGAGGAGAAGCAGAGCCAAATAGCTCTGCTTGACCAAGCCCAGCGAGCCGCTCGTGCCAGCCGAGTCCTGGGCTTCTGGCTACAGGCCTGGGCCGGGCCTGTAGCCCAGGCCTGGCTACAGGCCTGGGCTACAGGCCCGGCCCAGGCCTGTAGCCAGAAATTTTTTTCGGGGGGGGGGGGGGCACTTGCTGAAAACCTTGACGATTTGAGAAAAACACCTATTATCATTATTTCTTTTTGGCAAAAACACCTGCTTCACCAGAATTTCGGGGCGGGGGGGGGGGGAGGCCCTAGGGCCTCTCCCCCCCCCCCTGGCTACGGGCCTGGCCGGGTCATAACTGCATGAATCAATTAATTTATTATTTAATTTGTCTTTCTCAATAGTTTCTTCCTTCTTTTCCTCCTCCTCAGCGGCCGTGCACAGGGTATGCCGTGTCACTATCAGTGGCCAAGAACAGGAACACATTGACACACACCGAATGGCTAGATGAGATGAAATTAAGTAAATGAAAGTATGTGCTATAGGTACAATTTGATATTCCATTAATAGGTTTGCGACCTTTTGGTGGACGTGCAAGCCAACATCGCGTCTTGTTGTAGTTTGTAGGAACTTGTATTTTTATTACGCTGAAAAGTGTTGAGCTTACGTGCGGCAGTTTGTCGGACGGCATACAAGCATTAGGTAAGCCCGTTCCTTGGTACTACCATTCAGCCCATGCATAACCTTTGGTCGTTATTCTCGATGTGACATACAGGCTCTATGACTGAGATGGTTTATCGCTCTCCCACAGCGAAGTCCATATAGTACTTCAAATCGCCTATATTTTATTCTAAACACCTCGTCAAGTCGTTTACTGTATACATGTTCTAAACACAATACGCCCCTCGTGAGTTATAGACGATTTTCCGCAGCTGGTGTCCGGGCGCGGCCATGTTTCATCATATGATCGTAACTGGCCTTGGACCCATAGTTTCGTAATAATACACTAGAGGGAAATATGGCGCTAGTGCCTATGGAAGCTGCAACGCATGACGCCTCAGCCAGCATGGGAATGATGGGTAGTACGTGGATTTGTCTAAGCTTCGTTCTTTCGGCTCCGTTCGCTTCGTGTGGCCTGCAGCCGCTTTGTCGAAAGACGATGTTCAGCAAACGTTCAGCAGTTCCACTTCACCACCTTCTCTGTTTTAGGCTCACCATTTCAAATCGCGTGACCACAAAGTTCACAACGATCCATTCTTTTATCCAAAACAAGCGCCAAAACACACAATAAACAAAGCCCCAAGTGCATTCCCAAGCCGCAAGCACGAAGATTAGGCAAGTCTATGTACTACCCATCATTCCCAAGGTGGCTGAACGATCGCAGCGCCAGAATTCCCTCTAGTATATATTGTAGGAAAGTCTATGCTTGGACCAGCGAAGCGGCGGTGGCCGTACCACGCAAGCTGGTTGCAGCACGGTGCAAAAAAGCAAGATGCTTTCGTAGCAAAACATAGTTATTTATGCAAATGTCTAAAAGTTCTCAAGGTTGAGACATGTGCTTGTTTGGCACGTTCTAGACCCCAACGATACGTTGGTATGTTCATTCTACCTCACATTTACGTCGCATGTCTTTAATTGTCGTATCATTAACCGCCAGTAACTACGGTTACAAAGCAACGTGGCAGCGCCCATGCAGACGGGACCGCCCGCTTCGATCTTAACTCACGCTTGCTACTCGCTCACTGCGCTGAAAGCAATAAATAAATGATGAAATCTGCTATTGCTTCGTGTCATGTCATTCTGAGGGCAAAGCATCAAGTACCTTTCGTCGATATTAGCGAGATCACATGTTTGTTTAGCCGCGCCTGCTAAGCCTAACGCGCAGAGAAATTGGTGTCTGTTGGAAATTGCGCAATTTAGACACAAATACATTGCTCTCGAAACCGGGTGCAAATATAAAGGAAATACAAGCGTAGGTTTCAATCTTACCGGCCACACAGTGCACGAAGACGACGTGATGAATTCTAGGCCGAAGAGACCATGTATCCACGGGTTCCGCCATGTATTTTATTTCCGGTGATGCCTTCTCCTCGCTTGCCCAACGCGTGCGCGCAGATGCTGTGGGACGCCGAGGAGACGACGCGGCGTGGGTAAAGACATATTGAGCAGCGCTGCCTAAGGCCACGTTCCATGGACTCCAAGGCCACGGTGCCGGTGGCGACATCTGATTTTAATTGCGCAAAACAGCCGCGGAAAATCGTCTATAGGAGAAGAGCTCACAGCGTTCTCCCATAGTAGAAGAGTATATCTCTATCCGCCTCGTGCGCTGCTGCTTTGAGTTGTTTTGGTGGCGCCACCAACGGCGAGAGGTGGATACGCGCGGCTCATAGAAGCCGTGGGCAAAGCTCCCGTTACTCGCCGTTTTTCTATTCATTTTTCATTCTGGTTTGATATTTGTGCTGCCGACGCTGCTCCACTAGACAACCATGCCGTCTGTTACGTCGATTGTTCTATATTATTTGTTTTAAAATGACAGACCCGTTTTTTATGCGTGCGCGCGATGCACTGCGTACGTTTCTTGCGTGCATGTGTCCAAGTTGTTTGCGTGATCTGTTAACACAGTTGAAAATAAAAACTGTTGCAGTACAAAACAGCATTCTTGTTTTATGGAACACCCCAAACAGTACAACAACAATGACTATTACGGCTGTATGCCTGCTTAAGAAACGCACAAAATACACGCGATTTTATCTTCGCTCAACACTCGTAGCACTCAACTAGGCCGAAAAACCGAAATCTAACTTGCTGAACGTTTTAATAGCCGTCACACAGCTGCATAATAATACGTGAAAGTACTTTAGCAAATGACCAACAAACATTCACACAGCGTTTTCTTTGTTTTGTTCACAGACCGTGTTAACATATGAGAAAGTTCTAACTACATTGCAATAACATATTTCGGAATATCTGATCACTTTCACCATTGAAGCCACAATCCTCTAACACATGCGCTTTAAATTGAACATGGCATTACTCAGACTTATATAGGAAATGCGCACGCGTGGCATTACTCCTATTTATATAGGAAATTCGCACGCGTGTAATGTATCTCGTATGCTAGATTCTCCTTTGGTACATGCAACTCAACATAAAATGCGATTCTAGAAGTAATGTGCGTGGAGTAGCGAGCATATAGAAGGGCAACTACTTACAGCTTCACTTACCTTTGCAAAAAACGGTATTCCAATTGCAATTTAATATTAACCGACGCAACAACGATAACAACACACTTGTTGCACACAGGCGTACCAGGTTGACGCGCGAGGCCAAGCGCGGTATTTTAAGTGTAGCACAATCGTGCGCGCACAGCACGCTAGAATATCCTGGCACAATGTCGTCAAGCTTGCAGTCACTTCAGCGGTTCCCACGATGTAGCACCAGTTGACGTCCTCGCTTCATCAAACTGCTACGACGCCGAGAACTACAGACACAGCTGACTTGGAAAAACGCGGTCTTGCAGGAGGCCATCTTGTCCAGCGACCAACAGACAAATGTCCACAACTGAGACGTCTGAAACATCGCCGTTGATGAGATGGCAGCTGAACAAAATCAGGGCTCATCGTCCGACGTGTGGCCACCGCCTTAACACAATATTAACGTTGCAACGTTCAAGGAAGACGCGACGAAAGCGACGAGCCCAGCCGGTCTTGTCGGGTGCGCTACTGCACAGTGCAGAGCGCGCGCTCTCACGGCCACCGAAAGAAATAAAAGAAAGTGGAGAGAGGGCTCACCTTGGAGCATGGCATATCCGTGGAAGCAAGAGGAAGTGTTGCGTCGTTGGTGTGGCGTATTGTCGAGAGATGGCGCTAGTTTGTTTTTGCGCAACGGAATCGCAAACTTCATTCAAAATGCATGGGATCCTATGGAGGGTTGGGAGAGGGTGCAACCGCCTGAGCCGAGCGGTGGCGCCACCATACCGATGCACGAGGCGGATAGTACGCTGTAGCGTCAAAATCTTTTTTCTAAACACACAGATGTACGATATGTGGACGCCGGGACGACTTAGTCATGGCTTCGCGCTCTCACATAGTAGGGTAGATATAGTCGCACCCTAAATCGTTCACCTTTTCTACCGTACACGTATACGCTGTCACTAAGGCGCAAAATGTACACCCATTGTACTTTGCCAGTTGGTTCTAACATACGGGGCAGAAACTAGGAGAATAACAAAGAAACTCGGAAAGTTAAAGACCACACAACATGCGATTGAACTAAACAGCGTAAGTCCGAGACGTAGGCAGACAGCAGAGCATATCAGTGAACAAAAAGGGGAAGCAGCCGCCGATATCCTCGTAGATATTAAAGAGGGCCTGCAACACCTTTCCAAGTAATCATCGTATGGCTTCATTACAGAAGTTTATTGCCCTCGCGAATCTGTTGCCGCAAACATTTTTAGAATCTGTCAAATACGAGCGGAATTAAAGGGATTTGCCGCATGCTACGTCTGTTCTTCAGCTTGCGTCATGACCTTGAGCACGCCCCCCCCCCCCCCCCTTGCCTACGTGCCTGATGTATAGTCATCAGTTGTATATGTTATCGTCCTACGGGTGCTGGATCATCACTGTGCCTCCATTTTCACGTAGCGTCTTATGTTGGGATGAACTGGGATAAACACCACCACCTTCGCGCTGCTATAGTAGTAGCAAACTAGACGTAGTTTAGTTAGCCTTTCTTGTATTCCGCCTCTCTCTCGAGGAGGCGGGTTCGACTCCCGGCACCAAAGAGCGCACGAAATGCAAGACCACACGTGTGCCTATAGATTCAGGTGCACGTGTCCCCAGGTGGCCAATGTTAATCCTGAGTCCCCCGCTACCGCGTTCCTCAAAATAATGTCATGGTTATGGTACGTAGGACTCTAGCAATTATTAAACACTACCACAAAGTGCTTGTTAATGTATATAGTATGTACGCACTCGTGATTTCTGTATGTGCGCGCTCTCGTATACGGGTCGATATTACGTATAATACAGGCATGCATCATGTCATCTACACATGGTTATGTACCATAACTTCTACGACACCATCAGTCGTACACGAACTTCGCATTCGATGCCGAATGCTACGCATTCGGCATCGTACATTTAACGGGACAGTTCGTCTACGTTAACTGTGCCCTTCTATCAATATATCGTATCGTATGTGTTTAGTGAGATCGCGCCGACTCATGTATTCCTGTGATAACGTGTAAGTTGCCAGGTTTTTTTTTTGTATACGTTATTGTCGTTTAGTGGTATTGGGCCGTCATCGTGAATCACGTTGTTCGTACTATCTTATCTCAGAACGTACATTCTCTGAACGCAATAATATGGGCGCTCAGATAATGACCTTCCGGACTGACCCAACAGGTGGCAGGAGTCACCCCGAACACGGGAGTGTAGTCAAAGGAAGCTTCGCTTTAACGCGATGAAAAGTACATTCGATCACGCCTTTCACATTGCTTCTCTATCGGTACAAACGTATGAGACGCGCAGCGACACAGGGCTTGCAATGCTATCCATATTTGATTCCCCCGGCAATGCATACTCGTATGCACCTCTGACGAGTAGGGCGTACGTTGCGTTTCTCCGCAACACGTAGCACCACGCGGAGAAAACAACCTTCTGCGCAGATCACCGCAGGTGTATTGCGGGGATGTAGCACGTCGCTTTGCATGTGCCAAACCTTCGAACTAGAGTTTCTTATTGGAATGAGCTTAAAACCTCTGCGGATAAAACGAATCGATGAAAAATGGGTTGAATGAACAAAGAACGTTCGTATGTTGAAGCGAAGTTTCGTTAGAACTTAGCGTTACAGGCGCAGTAACAGCTTCGTGACTTAGTTGAACGTAATCGTGGCGCACTGTCCTCCATATTTATTTGTCATGACACTTTCATTAATAGGACGAGGATTCGATAAAAAAAAACAAATAAATGTTCAGTAACATAAATCATCAATGTTTGTAACGCGCGTGCGTGTGTGTGTGTGTGTGTGTGTGTGTGTGTTTTCTTTGTGACTCAGTCACTGTCGCTTTTCCGAGCTTTTCCAAGATAGCGGTTTGGACTGCCTGCCACAGTGGTGAAATACTGACGGAGTCGGGGTGAAAAATCGATCGTGTACACCCAGTTACGATTTCTAAGTTCCTACGTGCCAAAACCACATTATGATTATGAGGCGCACTGTAGTGGAGGGGAGCCCCAAATTAATTTTGATGCGATAGCGTTAAAGAGCTCGTTTCGCAGAAATTCCGGTGTCGGCGTCGGTGTCGGCATCGTTGGTTGTGAGCGACAAACCAGCGTTGTCCGTGGGCGAAAAATTGAGAAAGATGCAAATGAAATAGATAATAAAAATATTCGGTTCGAGTGAGAATCGAATCCAGGCCTTCTGCGTGGCAAGCAGGTGTCCACACGCCATTGCTTGAAACTGCTTCGAGAGAAAAAAAAAAAAAAACGCTATATGAATGTGTAGTGGGAGGAGTCTCCTTAACGTATATAATATTGCGTGGCAGAAGCGTAGAATCGCACCAGACGTCAAAACACGTGAGTTGTGAAAAACGTGGGTGCTCTAAAGGCCCATCCAACACAAAGCGCTCGGGCATATTTTAACCATCATTATCAGCAACAGCGTCAACAAAGTTTGCAACTGCGAAGGTGCGCGTGATGCCTTGCGGACGCGTAGTGGGTACTTCGCCACTTCGAAAAAGGAAGAATTATGGCGTAGTGAGCACTTCGCAACTGTACTTGCAGTAGGCATTATATGATAGTTTGAAATTGCCAATGTTACGCGCACAGACGTTCGTTTCCCAAGAGGCACGGTTGAGGCATCCACCGAGAACCGAATCCAGTCTAGCAGTTGAGAAGGCGATGCGCACGGGGCCCGATTACGCTATGGCGTTGTACTCTTGAAGTCGAAGCACAAGCGTCCTCCAAGTGTCCTCCCACGTCCTTAAGCTCAGCAGCGTGAGATCTTGTACACCGAGATTGCTTTGCAGTATAATTGGTTTAACAAGCTCGCCCCGCCACGGTGGTCTAGTGGTTATGGCGCTCGACTGCTGACCCGAAGGTTGCGCGATCGAATCTCTGCCGCGGCGGCTGCATTTTCGTTGGAGGCGAGAATGTTTGAGGCCCGTGTACTTAGATTTAGGTGCGCGTTAAAGAACCCCGGGTAGTCGAAATTTCCGGAGTCCACCACTACGGCGTCTCTCATAATCATATCGTGCTTTTCGGACGTTAAACCACAGATATTATTATATGGCTTAACAGGCTCCCACGTGACCGCAAGTATTCGCATCCCTTTTGACTACGTCGCGTCTTACACTATCCTCGATTTGATTTGGAACAGTAAGCCACATGACTCGATGTATGCCTAAGTTGGAAAGTTCTACAGGTATGAATCTGCATACAAATCACCATGTCACGTTCAGTGGGGGCCAGATGACAAACGAGACATAAAAATAATGATAATAAACACTCATGGTGGAAAGACAGCAGGAAAGCTTCTTGTCGAAAACGTCTTTGCGATTTTGCAGCGTATAGTTAGGCTTTATATACTAGGTCTGTTTCCCTCACGGTGACACGGAGTGATGTATTTTCTGCGCTGTTTGGGCAGCGTGCAATAAAATCATGGGATGAAAGACAGCGGACCCAAACTGTCCCTCACATTACGCCCGCGAAGAGCGTCGCAAGGAATATTGCTCGCCCATTCCGCCAGAAAAAAGTCAAAGGCGCGTCACTTGTCACGGCTACGAAATGTACTGCCACGAGTGTCAAACAAATCTACGTGTTAGTAAACACTGCCACTCAGTTTTCTTTCTTATACCTTTCTACGCCACTTAGATTAACTGCAAGGCGACGGCGAAGTGGGACCATCAAGATGCGCTCTTTAGAGGTGCCGTACTGGAGCGGTCGTCGTCGTGTTTTCTCATTGCATAACAGAGACAGTTCTGTAATCTGCACCGTTGGGGAGGAACGCCAACGTGTTTCAGTTTGTCCGCGAAGTTCTGGTTTTACTGAGCGTTCTGAGCATTGGATCTTAGCTGCGGCGTCCTCGAGCGTGTTGTTATTCATATATTACTGTTCATTCTTTCACGACAACTTACCTGTCATCAACGTCGTGCGTGTTGACATCCACTGTGTGGACGCACGCATGTGGTCGTCAGACTTCATCCGATTACACGCTTATACGTAGTGTTATTGGTAGACTTCATTCGATGACGTGCGAGAAACGGCGCAAACGACTTATGAAGAAACACACGCATAATTATCCGAGTGCACATGTTTACCTATGCGCTGCACAAGTTATCACCCATAAACCTCTAATGCAGTGTCGTGGTAAGGGCCTGCATTAACTTGCTTGTAATAGTAAACTAATTTAGTGTATATGACACGCAAAAGGGATGACGCGGTTTATCAATGTTATAGCTGACGGAATATAATATTTTATCAATATATCGCAACAGAAGCCCTTCGGGTGAACCAAACGAAGCAAACCTACCTTCTAATACTATCATTCTCGACATTTCGGAAATAAAGATACACGTGCTCCAGTTGTGCCAGCACGTTTCACTGATCACTCGTTCGCATCCGCTCTCATGCTATCATGTATACGCTTATTTATATCTACCATTTCATGCATCGACTCCTGTATACAAAGCGGAGGCTTGGTGTTTCAAAACGGACATAAGCAGATAAACATGTCTGTGCACAAGTATCCATCACGTGGGGTGCCTATTAAGAGACGACCTTAAAGAACGAAGACGACTCGACAATGCTGACTAATAATAATAATAATTTGGGTTTTCAAGTGTCGAAACAACCATACGATTGTGATGCACGCCGTAGAGGAGGGCCCCGGAAATTCAAACCATCTGGCGTTGTTTAACGTGCACTGACATCGCACAGTACACGGGCCTCTGGCATTTCGCTTCCATCGAAATGCGGCCGCAGCGGCCGGGATCGAACCCGCACCTTTCGGCTCAGGACAATGCTGAATGCCCAGCGAAATTTTTATTAAACGATGGATTGGTACGACCTCGCCCAATTCACTATACCAGTTGGTTCCAATTGCTTACGCTGGGAATTTATCATTTTCTTATTCGTCGAGTTTCCTTTCTTTTTTTTTGGGACGTGCGGATTCACCCACGTCCGCTCCAGGTACTGTCGTAGCACCCACGTAAAGGATCGCGCGCGGTTTGACATGAGCCAGATGGGAGCCGTTATCGGGCTGACGCCTCCGAATAGAAGCCCACAGCCCCGGCAACCACCGTCGCGCGAACCCCACACTTTCACGAATTCCATCCCCCCGCCCTCACCCCCCGCACCCCTCTGCTCCCGTCAGTCTACGGGCCACCGTAGCAGCCACCGACCGAGCTGCGTTTGATGGACGGGATCTGTCGTCGCAAAAGTGCTCGTTGTGCACGACGCATAGCGACCTCTAACCTCACCGTTTTCTTTCTTTCTTTTTAGCAGCCGCGTCAAGTTTCGACATTCGCATGACCTGCACTTTAAAGAGACCAAAGCAGAGAATGCGGAACGATGCTGTCACGTGTGGTACGCTCTCTTGAGACGAACCCGGTTAAGACGAATCTCTGGATAAGGCGAACGACTAATACGAAGGCTATTTATTTATTTATTTGATTTGCATACATAGATACACAAGGACACGGAGAAAAGAGGGAGAGAGCAAGCTGGCAACTGCCACCTAGAGGGGCACGACGCCTGCCTACTCATTCGGGAATAGGAAAGGAGGAGAGAAAGATAGGCTAAGTAGCACGAGTTAAAGCATCGAATTGACACTCACATCATTCCCGATTCAGACAATATCCCCAGGAACATACCCAGGAATTCGGGACATCGCTTCTAGTTCACCGTTTTTCACACCACGTGGCGTACGGACCTTCAACGTTCAAAATTCGCGCGATGACGCTTGCCGTAATCGCGCGGATTGAGAAAACCACAATACATAAAAAAAGCACGACGACGATATCCGCTACAACCAGCGATCGCGAACCTCAGTCGCCGAGTGATAACCGCAACGCATGCGACGAGCGGCCGGTTGGGCTGCTCGACTGTGAGTCAGCAGTTCTGTTGCACTGAAAGGGTGCACACATACAAGTCGCTTGGCTGTGCTTGATAAATACGAACTCTCGAAAGAGCGTGCTGCCCTTCTTCTCATCCCCTGCCTCTTCAATATATTTCGTCCGATGATATTGTAGTTGGCTCCGACGGGTTTCTTAAAAGAAAGCAAGAACGCGACCTTTAGCGCTGCTGTTTTTGTAATGTGAATAAACTAACTTCCAGAAAATAATGCAAGCTTGGGAGGGGGTGATGACGATTGCGGGTTTCCGAATGTGCAGTGTCTTGACGTCCCTAATTTTTGTTGACCTCAATTTATAAAATCAATATTTTGCGCTATTATGTGAAGGCGCCTGGCCGTGTTCGCTACCACAGACATTTTTCTTGAAAGCTCAATAAGCAGCAGATGTAAAGGAAGAATGAATACCTTTGCATGCAGAATATTGTTCGATGATCTTAAAAAGAATGGTTTTAACAAAGTCGCTTTAGTTTTAACTGCGCGCTTTTTGTTTCTAAATAACATACCTATTCGTCGGAAAGTGCATTGACTTACGCATGACATGCTACACAGGCCGCGTTTCCCTCTCTGCTAAGTGTTGGTGAAAGAGTAATGAAACAGATTAGATTCATATAAAGTATCGAGAAACCCGCCTTCTTGTTTGACTGCCTATGCTAGTCTGAAGAAATGTAGGAGGTCGCGGCTTGAAACCCGGCCCTTGCGGCCAGCTTTATTCGGGACAGAATAGCGCGTTTCTATTTTTACATGGTAAAGTTCGCTAAAAGGCTCCTCGTCAGGACCCGTTTAATATATTGATTACGAGCTGAAATATTTCATTTATGTGAGCAAGGGACCTGGAAAGGTCTCGAAAAGCCGTTTTATTTTTATTCTCTGTGTCGTGTGTTTGTTTACCGTAAGACAACGTAGCACCTCACCAGGCGATGTTTGGAGCAAGCTGAGCAAACTTTCACGAATGTTTTTTTTTTTTTTTTGTCAGTAAGTTCGCTGTTCACTATTGCAAGAGAAGGGGGGCATTGAACTGCCCTGTTACCGTGCCGCCAGAAGGTAAACATTGTTGTCAACGCAGGCCTTGTTCGCCGCGGTGGAGCAGTGATTATGGTGCTCGGCCGCTGACCTGAAGGTCCCGGGTTCGATCCCTGCCGCGGCAGTCGCATTTCGATGGAGGCGAAATGCTAGAGGCCCGTGTATTGTGCGATATCAGTGCACGTTAAAGAACACCAGATGGTCGAAATTTCCGGAGCCCTTCACTACGGCGTCTCTCATAATCATATCGGGGTTTTGGGACGTTAAACCCCAGATGTTATTATTAACGCTGGCCTTATACCTTCGCCAAGGCGATGCAGGGAAAGAACTCTGCAAGCGGAGTTCTTTCCCTGCCTTCTTTTACGTATCGTAGGCGATGTGCCCTGTTTTGCTTACATGGCGAGCCCCACCTTCTTTCTGTTTTTCTTCGCGGCGCCTTTAGAGTGACCGCATTGAGCGTCTCGCAATGGGATGTTAACTGAAGTCACGTGCCGTAATCAATGACGCTAAAAGCAGTGTGCTGTAGTGCGCGACTCACATCTCGCAGGAAGTGTGGCCCCCTCTGAGATGCACGGACTACCTTTTATTATTTTCATACTTGGTAGACACGATGTTCACCTGCTAATCTACTGACCGCGAATTGGTCAGAAATCTTAGATGATGAAATTATTCGGTTTCCTCGCATTCCTAATTGTCATCGTCTCAATCATAAATAATGTCAATAAACACTCCGCACCGTCAGATGGTGCTAAATAGCTATCGTTCATTAAGGCGAGAGCGTTGTATGGCTCGTGATTTTAAAAATCCGGCTTGTGGCGCGAACACACCATCGGTACCAAAACTCGAGTGGGCCGATACCCGGAGGCTGTGCAACAACGGGCGAGGTTGAAAATGCTTCAGGGTGAGGGTGGGACGACCAGTGCATTTGACTAAGGACGTTAAAGTAGTTTAATTAATTAATGTCCCTCCAGAGCATAGGCTACTGTGGTCTCCTTAGCGTCAGCTAAATAAATTTTATTACAGAGCAACCGACATAATGTGTATCCGCCGTGGGAGCGATTGGCAGATAAAGTGTGGCGCTGTTAAGCGCGAGTTAGCGGGTTCGATTGCCTGCCATGGCGGCCGTATTGCTTTGATGTAGGACACCCGCTTGCTTTGATGTAGGTGCACGTTCAAGAACCCCAGGTGTTTAAACCTATTACAGAATTCCCCACTGCGGCTTGCCTCATAATGACAATGTGGTTATGGCACGTAAAATCCTTTAAATTATTATTATTCACATAGACCGCTAGGGGACAACAGAAATAATACGTGAAAAACAACCGCGTACACACGCTTCATCATTAACGCGATAGTGTCACATACCGAGTTTTGCCTAAATTCATGTTGTGCATTCTCAAAAACACGTGCAGAACGCGTGCAGCGTGCGAGCGAAGCAACGCGTTTTCAAGGCAGCTTGAAGGGGACAGCGGAGGGGTGAACACTCGAGTAACCTGTTCTCTCCCCACATTGACTGACAGCGCCCGGCGCCGCAGCGCCTCCCACGGCGTGGGTCTCCCCTATCATCTGCTTATTTTATTAATCCGCAAGTAACCACGTGAATGCGCATGTGGATACTTCGGAATTACAGATGCTTTTGTCGCAGGATAAAAAAAAACATATATAAAGGGAGAAGGTTATGATATTCCTCTAGTTTTGCTTGCTTTGCTCGCTAGGCCGTCTTCTGGCGCTGTTGTCGCATGCTAAAAGCCAAGGAGGTTACCTTGCTAAAAGCTACACCGCAGTGTGTGTTTTCGCGGGGTACAAGTCAAGAAATGGCTTCTCCTGGTCTTTGTATATTTTTCCGTCATATTGCAAGATGAGAAATCCAAAACACGACTTGACGCCTAAGACGAGTGCGGTTTAAACCAATGCACTACGGAGAAAACATTCAACCAGGTTGAATATAAAGGCTTACAGCTTTCATTTTTGGTAATGCAATTTACGTAAACCAACACTTTGCCAGTAGCATGTGTTAATAATAATAATAATAATAATAATAATAATAATAATAATAATAATAATAATAATAATAATAATAATAATAATAATAATAATAATAATAATAATAATTGTTGGGGCTTAGCGTCCCAAAACCGCTATATGATTATGAGGGACACCGTCGCGGAGGGCTCCGGAATTATTGACCACCTGAGGTTCTTTAAGGTGCACCTAAACCTAAGATTTATTCCTGTATTTTTAAATATGGTTCATCGACGCCCTGATTCCGTAGCGCCTGCGTAACTGCTTATGCTCGACCGAATCAAATGCCTTCTCGTAGTCTATGAAGGCTATATATAGGGTTTGGTTATATTCCGCGCATTTCTCTATCGCCTCATTGACGGTGTCAGTATGGTCTATTGTCGAGTAGCTTGTACGGAATCCTGCTTGGTCCTTTGGTTGACTGAAAACTAATGTTGTCCTAATTGTATTACCTACTATCTTTGTAAGCAGCTTGTATACAACGGACAGTAAGCTGATCGGTCTGCAATTTTCTCAAGTCCTTGACGTCCCCTTTTTTATGGATTAAGATGAACTTAGTATTCTTCCAAGATTCTGATACCCTCACCGTTAAGAGACATTTCGTATCCAGGGTGGCCAGTTTTTATAACACAGTCTGTCCACTCTTTCAACAGATCTGATGTTACGTGATCCTCACCAGGGGCTTCGCCTCTTGTTCCCTCCAAGGCTTTCTTTATTTCCCCTGTCGTTACCGCTGGGATGTCCGATTCCTCTGGGCTACTACTACTTCTTACATTATCGTCCTGGTTGCCGCGGCTACTGTACAGATCTCCGTAAAACTCCTCAACTGTTTAAGCTATCCTACCCATAGTGTTAGTGCCTTTGTCTTTCTTGTCCCTAAGTGCATACATCTGGTTTTTGCCAGTACACAGTTTTGCTCTTCACCGCTTTGAGGCTTCGTCCGTTCTAGAGATGACTAATAGAAACATGGGACGAAGTTAGTCACGTGCGAGCCGGGCCGTGTCCCCTGCCCCTACAGCACAAATTAAATAAAACAATACAATTCGTCTTCCTAGATGAAGTTCAGGAGCGGTCTATGCAATTCGCGAATCCATTTGGAATCAACGTCCTTCGACACTGTCGACGAGCTGAAGGTGAGGTTGAGATATTCAAAGAGTACTCGAGAGATTATAGTTGGCGTTTACTAAAATAAAGTATACATTCAAGTATAAAGTATTCTGAAATAAAGTATAGATAGACCCGGTGCGCGTCGCTCGCACCATATATGCATCAAATGATAAGATTTTACGACACTTCATTGATACTTACTGCAGTTGTTGCATTTTAGAAACGCTGGTTGTGCTTTCGCGTGACGGCTAGCAGGTGAATGTATGCCGCAGATATGTATAGTCGTGAGCAAGATGACCTGCAACTCTGAAATTACCTTTTAAATAGGCCATAGCGGCTAAACACAGCGAGCAAGCGCAAAAGTGTTCACTACACCAAATGCTCAAACGGAAATGTGTCTATGGCGATTCAGTACGTCCCATTTACATTAGTGCATTACAAGTATTCGTACACTAAACATGAATTCGGTGTTCGGCTCATATTGATGACGACAGAACGTCTTGACGGCAACGGCACGCGGTAACGCACGTGCCGTTTAAATGCTACGTCCGATATACGCTCGGCAATACCTACAATGACTGCGTTATTCCTTTCACATTTCATGCTAGAGATACATGCAGATGCGTTCGGATATGTGAATTGTTTTATGATGTAAGAATATTCAACGTGTTCTTTTCGTTTCGTGCTCCCACGGCGCCAACGAGCCGCGGGCTACCGAACGGCTGGCTCGCTCGATGTACACATTTTTCCTATAGTGCTTCACACTCCCGCGGGGCGTTCTGGGGTTACTTGAAAAAGGTTTATTAGCAAGAATCTAACAATGGGGGGGGGGGGGGGGGGGCATTCACCCTCTCTCTTTAGCCTATCATCTGATGCTTTGCAATCATATCCCTCAATTAATTTTTACTATATCTGTGCACTTAATTATTATTTGCCTGTAACTATCAATTCAATTAATTACTCCTTTAAATTGTAAAAGGGTATCTTGAAGGGCCAGTTGGTATACCTGTTACTGCGTTGAAAACAGCGCGAAAACGGGACGAAGGGTAACAAACAACACAAGCGCTGTTCTTATGTTTTCTTAGCATTCGGGTCGTTTTCACGCAGTTTACAACGCAGTAACATGCAGCAACTGGCCCTTTAACACAGCCTTCTGCAATATGTTTCTCTTGCATCAGGCTCTTTCGCACCCAGTGTTTTGCATAACTCATCAATGTACCAGCGCTTGCGTTGTTTTAAATGCGAAGCATTTCACACATTGAGCATTTCAATCTATCTATCTATCTATCTATCTATCTATCTATCTATCTATCTATCTATCTATCTATCTATCTATCTATCTATCTATCTATCTATCTATCTATCTATCTATCTATCTATCTATCTAGCCGCCTACGTCTCGGTGCTCTCTTGATCGCCTCCCTAACTTGGTGTAGACCGAAATTGGCATGGGAGGGTAAGAGGTTTTGACAAATATGACTGTCGGGTGATGGCATGAATAATGTGAAAGTCCTGTCGCGTATGTCGTCAAACACTATCCTCCAGAACGTGGGGCACATATCGGTGTACCACGGGCCGCGGTGTACGGGTATGCGCCACAGGGGATAGACAATTTATATCTACCCAGGAACGGCGAGAACAGACATTGGTAATTTAAATGCGAGAGCGTTAAGAGAAACCGACATCGGCAGCGTTGACCCGACGATTGGAAAGAATAAGAATTAGGATCCCAGCAGGAATCGAACCCAAGCATTCTGCGCGGCAATCAGCTATTCTACAACAGAGCCGCGCCAGGTCTATAAACTGGTTTAGAAAAACAGCCTATGCAGGCGTAATGTTGGTGCAACGGCAGTAGTGGTTGTGGTGCTGGCTATCTAATTTTACAAGAAAGAAATAAACACTACATGTGTACTCCTGCGACACAGACGTCATATCAGATTAACGTCTGTGGTTGCAGTGATGGCTCCGCTTTTATAGCAGTCTAATAAGCATTACATTTGTATTCCTATGATTCAGCAAGCTACATTTAAGTCGAAGCATTGCTCGACCCCTACATTAACGAAAGTTACGTATGATATTCACATGATTGCATCATAAAGTGAACTTAGTTTGTATAATACTGACGTATGTGCTCTAGCGTGAGGGCTGACGTTACGTCGCACCATAAGTTACCCTTTAAACGCCAGTATTGTCGACGTGCCTGGTAAGCCCACGATGTGCACACAGCTACTACACTTACAAAAGCACGTCGATCCGACTCGTAATGCTTGGCTCAAAGGCATAAAATACAGCATAAAGGTACTCGATGACTGCTTCGCACGAAACCGATTCCCACAACGCGTGAGATCTGCCGAATTTTTTTCCTTAGCCTTCGTCCAGTTTTTGCGCTGCTTTCAACGCAGTACTCCTTTAAATCGTGATCTCTCGTAAATGTTTCTTGTGGCACAGGTCAGTGATAAATGGCATCTATATTAAACGAATAATTATAATTGATTACAAATTAATTATATTTATCGCTGCTAATAATTAACGACATTCTATTATTTCCCGCCATCGTACTATAACTGCATAGATTGATATACTAGCTATCTTAATTATGTCCTACTCTGACAGCTTTCATCCCTACATTTAAAATGTTGAATTCATCGTCGCCATTCATTAGTAATGCACTTCATGCCAAGGTGCGAATGTAGATCAACATATAATAAGTCATTCTTAATGTGAATTCTGTGTTAACCTAATTTTAAAAATTTGCGCAGCTTGCACTGAGTCGCGCAAAGCTGGGCTAGAGGGGAGCTGGTCGACACTTGGCTGATTCTGGCTTTACCAGCCAAGTGTCGACACATGCATTCACACGCCGATGCGCTTGGTAATCACAACACCAAGTAGGTCACAACACCAGTAAATCACAACACCAAATTAATCACAAGTACCAATCACAAGTAAATCACAACACCAAATGAATCTGCTTCGGCAGGATAATTAGAATAATTAGCTTAATAGCACTGTAACGGAAAAGCAGCGCGAGAAGACAGGGACGGAAGGGGCACACACAAAACGATCGTGTGTGTACCCCTTCCCTCCCTATATTCATGTGCTGTTACAATGCTACCAAACCAACCAGCCCACCGAGATGCAATAGCTTAATAGGTCTTAGTGGCACATTGGAGACTTGGTCCCATTTAGCTTGCATGCCAAGTCAGACTAGACTTAATTATAACTTAATTAGCTTAATTAGCCTAACTCGCACATTCGAGGCTCGGCCTCGACTAGCTTGCATTCGAAGTCAATCTAAGGCTAATGAACTGTTTAGCATAATTAACGCGAATTAACTCAGTATTACTTAGTCTTAATTAGCATTTGCTCGGCACGTCTTGCTGAGCGCAGCACGACTATGCAACAAGAATCTCAACTCGGCTTAATAATCGCTAATTAGCCTTTGAGTTAATTATGCCTGGCAAATTAGGCTTTGCCCTGCTCACCTTGGCTTAATTAGGATTGACTATGATTCACTTGGCTTAACTAGGCACAGTTATGCTCAACACGCCGACATGATGATCATTGTCTACATCGCGAGTCGAACAACGGGTGGACGTAACAGCTCTGCTGTAAAAATAAATATTGTAATTGTGCTGCAGAGCCCGTAATTGCCAATTAGCAAAACACTCTAAATGTATTCAGCCGCTCCCTGTATACTTTCATTTGATGCATTACAATGATATCGTCCTATTAATTTATTGACCATCTACCCACACTTGATAACTGCCTATAACGATCACTAATAAACTATAAAATATGTTTCTCTTGCATAAATATTTTATTTGTCACCTTTAATCATTCGGTTCCATAGATTTTCCCCCAATATCATCCCTGACTACTAACCATTGATCACTACCACTAAAGGTAATTCCGTGTTATTATCTATCTCTGATCTTAATTTTATACATTGAATACCGTATACATTTCATGTACGTATGCTTCTATACCGAAATCCTTCTATTATGAGCCTAAAATTTGTGATTTCATCGTTACAAGTGATGACATATCGTCAGGGTGCAAATGTGCATAATGTTGATGAGTAACCCTCAGTCAGTGTGAATACTTGCGGGTACGTCATTGCCAATTTTGTTAATTATCCATAATAATTAAGCTAAAAGACCCCTAATCACGAATTAGCAACTTGAGATTCTTACATATAATTAGGCTAAAGTACCCTAATCACTCACTAGCAACTTAAGATTCTTATATCTTTCATCGTCTTCGTCTCCACTCCATGTGATGCATTACAAGGCGATCCTCCGACTAATTTATTCTTATTTACCCTTTTCCTAATTAACACTAAGTGTAAGTATTAATAATTCCAGAGTACGATTACCATATCTTTTATACCTTTTATTAGTAATTAGCTATAACAGTAGCTAATGCTAGTTACATGCGACAGCCATCTAGTATCAATGGTGTACGGTGCAATACTACCTATAAATATATATATGATACATGTCCTTCTGTACTGACCGCTTTCACCAATAAGTTTTAAATAAATTGTTAAATTCATTAGTACCTTTCATTACATATACTCAATAGAGGAAGATTCGCATGCGTATCAATGTCTCTTGTTAATTCTTACTTGCTTTGAATTACGAGGAACTATTCTTGTTTTTGATCATCTGCTCTAATTAACCTACGTTTTCTCATTGCTAATTATCAACTGAAGAAATCCACAGTATTCATACAATCCATATCTTGAGCAGCTTCAAGAAAAACAAACTTGTATAAAAACGCTGACATTTTCACGTGTTTTGGGGCCACCGAAAACACTATGAAGCGCATGCACCCCTATAAGATGATTTTGCTGCAATGCACCGTTTGACAAAAGTTCCCGTCGAACCTCAGAAACTTCGCCAACATCAGCCAAACTTCACAGGTCCGTAGATTGAATCATAGAGATTCAATCACTTCAGTGATTTAAGCAGGTGAGGGCGCATTTTTTATATAAATTTTTAAGTTCTCTCCTATGGAGTTTCACATTGCACATAAAAGTGGTTCTCGAACCCAGGAAGTTTATGGGAATAAAGCAAAACTTCTCGCACTGTGAGATGATGACTCCCAGATTACATGGACGAAGTGATTTAAGCGTATATTGAGGCGTTGCACTACAATAAATGTTTAAAGGTCGTTTCTCATTCAGTGACGCTGCCTCTCAGCAGCCAACGCAACAGATGGCGCTAGTTGTCGATGTCCCGAATTCCTGGACATGTTCGTGCTCGAGCGTTCCAATTTTCGCTACCTTTTAGCTTTCTTTGTAGTGGAACGGAAGAATGCATACGTGGCGGCGAGAGGTTTTTACTGAAGCGCAGGACGACGCTTTAACAGGTACTACAGCAGATTCCCATTAGAACAAACCGAGTTCATCCGAGTCTTCGGATGTGCCGAACGTTGTGCAAGCGTTTCATTTGCTTCCAATATATTGTCATATAGGATAAAGTGCTGAACAAGATCCGCGTGTCCAATTAAGCTGAACACTCGATGCCCTCATCTAGAGCCGCGTGAGCACTGTGTCGTGAAAAGACTGAGCCGCCCCGAAACCACCCTCCTCTAAATCGTAAGGGCTGGCTAAGAGTGCACTCCGACTTGGACGTTTTCACTTCTCCACCTTGCACTGATTGCAACGAAATAGGCGATACACAGACCTCCACTTGGCCCTGCGAGCGATCTTGCCCTGACAGGAGAATGTTTCTGCCCCCCCCCCCCCCCGTCATGAGGAAAAGAGGGTTTCCCCACGAGCGCGTCGAACTCTTCTCCACAAGGGCCGCGGATAGCAAGTTATATACTTCAGGAGGATAGACTATTCGGCTAGATGGACTTGCGTTATAACAACAACGAGGCAGACCTGCCTCACTACTTTGTACATTTCCCTCTTTATCCGCGGTAATTGAATTTTGTTATAGTGTGCAAGCAAGTGTCCCGCATTCTTGTGATTCTTCTGCGAGGGACCAGATTGTGTGACAAATGGTGAAATACTATGCACATAGGGAGACAGTCGGGCGGAGCAGTTGTCGGCCAGGTCTACCAGGCTATATAGGTTGACTCGATCGCCTGTAGCAAGGCCGTCGTCGTCACCATCATCAACCCTGTTTCGAACACAGAATCGTACCTTCATGGTTCGTGCGTTGTACTCCAGTTTCTATCGATGACAGGTGGCAAGAACACTATCGTTTAACGTACGCTGCAGCTGGAAGAAAGATATGAGCGCATGGAAGCGAAGAAACAACCGTGAGACAAAAAATCGAAAGCATTAGCTTCACTTGCATGGCTTCATAGTTTGGTGTCACCATCGCGTCACGGCTTATTGAACGTCCTCAAACGCACGTGGTTGTCAGTATAGATTATCACATCCTTGTACGCTGTCATTCTATAGGAATTATTTTATTTTATTTTATTTTATTTTATTTCAAGTACAACACCTCCTTCATGTTCTTGCGACACAAACGGACTCTTAGATGACTGGCTGAACTAGAGATCGATGGGAAGAAGGTATCTGTCCGAATATCTAGCGCCAGTGCATCGATCCCCACCTTAACCTCTGACCGCGGTCTTATAAACACATCGTGCAGTCTCCCTTGCATGTTTTCCCCAAACAACAATGTTATCGCTGTTTCTTTTTCTCTTTGTGCCATCTGTAGATTCGTCTAAGAATATTTTCTAATAGGACACGCCAAGTTGGCATCCCGAGTAAAATGCGAGGACTTCAATGAAAATATTACATGCGCATGAAAATACACACAGGTGAAAAAAAAATTGTTAGCTTCGTATCGCCGATATCGCTCCCCCACTGAAACTGCGAGATAAGCAACTGAATTAATACGCGCGAAGACATAAGAAAAACGTAAGAGGCATCATATTTCTCCTGCATGCTTTTTACCTTTTTTTTTCTCTCATTTACTTGGGCATTCATATATTGTCTAGACGCTACGCATACTTCGTTGAACATACCTTGCTGCACCGGTCGTGTTCAGCTTCGCGTTCGCTGATCCCAGTTGCCAATAGATGGCGCCACAGGTCGCGTCGCAGCGCATATTATGCCGCGTGAGTAGCTTCGTTCTTTCCGTGTAGTACAAATATACAATGTAGCTTTCATTAGCGCACGCGCGTGCGAATGAGCGTGAAATGTGCGTCGTCATTCTTGTTTAACATCGAATTAAATCGCGCATACATGGACAGGACGTGTTCGACGATGCTGCATTGTCTGTAGGTAGTAAAATGTTGCAACTTTTTTCTTCGCAGCCCGGGAGGTCGAAGTCGCGCTGCCTTTCGTCCGCAAGTGAATTCCGCCGTGCTGTTTTGGTTGCAACCGACTATAGACCACGTGACAGGGGGCGGCTGCATTTTCGATGGGGGCGAAAATGTTTGAGGCCCGTGTACTTAGATTTAGGTGCACGTTAAAGAACCCCAGGTGGTTGAAATATCCGGAGCCCTCGACTACGGCGTCTCTCACAATTATATCGTGGTTTTGAGACGTTAAACCCCAGATATTATTATTATTATTAACACGTGACAGGGCCCCTGTACCACACAGATTTCAAAGAGAGTAATTTCTGCCTCGCCTTCGCTACCCTACCTACAAGCGCCATCTTGACCACCTTACTTATTTCTTCCTGAACATGCACGTGAGTGATTCTATCATATAGGGACGTCCGCGGACACTTTGTGAGAAGAGTTTGCTGGTAAGAAAGAATATATATATATATATATATATATATAGCCCTCAACTACGACGTCCCTCATAAGGATTGCGATTTCGGGACGTAAAACCCCAGTAATTCTTATTATTACCAACCAGTCCGATTTTTCCTTCTAAAAAGACAGGGCGTGCAAACACGGACACTATAGAAAGAAGTCAGGATACCACAAACGCCGACTGACGACTCAAGAGACGCACAACAGCGGTAAAGAAAGAAGGCACGAAAACTTGTCTACGCATGCCCATGCAATAAGCGAACCTATCAATCCAGGTAAGTTTTCGTGCCTTCTTTCTTTTCAGCCGTTGTGAGTCTCTTCAGCTGTTAGTCGGTGTTTGTGGTGTCCTGACTTCTTTCTTGTGTCCGTGTTTGCACTCACTGTCTTTTTAGAAGGAATACTTACCAACTAGCTCAGCTCTCTGTTATTCTAAACTGTCCCATTTGCCGCGCTTATCTGGGAAGAGAAGCGAATAAGGCAATTTCCTTGTGGAAACGTTTCGCTCCACCGATCTTCCTTGTCCAAACATTGTTCATTATTACATAACAAGTTTTCTGCGAACTTACGCAAGACGCCATTGCTTTTATGCCTCACTGCAACACGACGTTTCCAATCCAGACGTTTCTTGTATACAAACTCCCCGTTTTACATCGTAGCTAGCGCACGCGCCACCGTCGTCGCTAAAGGACGTGAAAACAACAAAGTCCGCCGCGAAGCCCTTGATTGTCCATTCAAAACACGATGCCAGAGAACACCCTCTTTTCGCGCTTCGCAGACAGCGGCCGCGAGTTGGCAACGACCATCACGAGCCGTGTACAGAATGTCATCGATGTATCGCCATTGCGTAAATTATACCTGTGTGACGACTAGCTTGCCAGAGGCTTCAAGCGAGTGGGGTGCCATCGCATCTGCATTTTTATTTCCGTGTCGCTTACGAGGCCATGGCAGTTGCAAATATGTAGCTCTCCGATGTAGCTGCGTTTTAACGAGCCTCACTCCTTGAGAGAAGTTGTGCTTTCTTTCTTTCTTTCTTTCTTTCTTCCTTTCTTTCTTTCTTTCTTTCTTTCTTTCTTTCTTTCTTCTTTCTTTGAAGAAAACCTACCTGCGCCGCCGCTGTTTAAGAGCCTAATGTTAGGGCGAAGCAAATGACAAATAGATGCGGTCAAAAGGCATACTTTATTTAACATCGTAACCATAGACGCGCGCTGGATTCTTCATCAGGGGGGCGAAGGTTCATCATAGCGCCCCCCCCCCCTACTAAGTCTATGTATGGGGCAGAATTTGACCCCCCCCCCTGTCTTAGGTGACTAGGGGGGGGGGGCGCCACCCTTGCCTCCAGTCAATCCCCCCCCCCCTCACGTGCCCGTGCGCACCGCTATGATCGTCCTCTCACGTGCCCGTGCGCACCGCTATGATCGTAACTGTGGTAAAGTGCTCAGTAAACTCATTGCAAAACTGCACAACAGTGTGCACTTTCCGGGAAACAGTAACTATAACAATATCGTATGAAATTAAAAGAAAACGCGCGCTTCCTGCCACCTTGATGGGTTCCCAAGATTGCTGTATCCAGAGGCGCATATACGATAACAGAAATTCATTTTTCGTGTGTCGTATCGCTAACTCTTTCTTCTCTTGTAAGCCTTTCTGCATACTAACATGCGAAACCTATCATTTTGCGCGCGCTTCCTGCCAGCTTGATGGGTTCCCAAGATTACGGTATACAGAGGCACAGATACCAGTCAGGAACTCGTGGTATCGCTAACTCGTCTGTTGTAAGCCTTTCTGCACATTGACATGTGAAACCTATCGTTTTGCGCAAGAGACAGCGGCAAGCGTCGTTCGTTCATCTTCAGCTCGCAGCGAAGGCGTCGTTATATTTCCAGACGTTAACGATGCCGTTTAACTTGCCTGTAAGAGCAGGCTGTCACCTGTTGTCTTTCGACTCGGCGATCAGTTCAACGTTGATGATTAATTCGCTGCCTAATTTCTATCCGCGCGAAGACGATATTTACAATCCTGAACTTCGGTTTACGTCTTTCCACGGTCGTACGGGAACTCCGGTACTACTTGAAGTATATATATATATATATATATATATATATATATATATATATATATATATATATATATATATATATGTAGTATATGAACAAAAAAACGCGTACGGCAGGTGCATCCAGCTGCATGCAGTGGAGGTAGGCACGGCAGCTGGTTCCCGTGTCATGGAATATAAATAAATGATAGCCTCAGGACAACGCGGTTATCAAAAATACGGACAGGCCTTTTTAGACATTACTTCAGGTTAATTGACGAGCGATATCTGACAGACACGTGAAAGACAAATTGCAGCAACACGCTCGTGCTGCTGATACGCAACGAGCTGAGCCACCACCCAACGCGATCATTTTGCAGCGCCCTGTGAATCTCATATCAAGGCAGTACTTTCTTCACGTTCTCATAGACACTGGTCTCATTGATATGCTTACATTTGTTTGTTGATGCATTTTATGTATCTGTCGCGCAATTTGCATCTGACTTCATTCTTAATCGTGACCATCTGGAGTAACATGCAATGCTTATCGCAAGGCAAACCTCTCTATATCCGTATCTTTCTTTCCGTGAATTAACTGTTTCTAAACGAGCCTTCTTTTGTCCGATGGTTCCTGCAAACAAATTGGCTCGACCAAACTTTTTCGCGTGCTTTGGATAAGCCTATCGCGAGGATGTCATTCGTTTCTCAATCACCGCCGGTGCATGTCTGCAAAGAGTATCTCTGCGCGGGCAGCGCTGATTCCCTCATCTATACAGTATATATATATCGGACCCAGCAGATTAATCCCTCTTCATCTATCTATCCGCGAACTTCCTTCTCACCCTCAATGTCCGAGCCATGCGCCTGGAAAGGAAGGTCCAAGCTGTCTATCTGTACTCGTTGGTACATGCATGCGAGTCCCAATAAATGACTTGCTCCGTGATAGTGGCTCATACGCCATCTGCATGCCCACTGACGATTCCTATCTGTGTGAGCGTCCCCTCGCACCGTCGCTATAGGGCCGCTTGTAAAAGTGTGCCTTGTGATGGAAACCGGTTCTTAACTTTTCTATCTTCTCTCCCTTTCTCTCTGCGCATCTGTGTGTGTATGTGCGTATTCGAGTTCTGCTCTAAACGCAATGGTACTCGGCATGCGCAGCGCTTGATTGTCGACTTCCCTTCTCTTCCTCCTTCATCGCGCTGGACATAAAAATCTCCTGAGAAAACGACGCCGGCTTCCGTGCACACGCTCGGCCGTCTTCTTCCGGCGAGCTTTTATTTATGTTCTTGCATTCGTAAAAAAAAAAAAACGTAAAAAGTTCACCGAACTGTATAGAAGTGTGACGTCCGCGGCCTAGCGTGCTTCTTGTGCAGAATGGGCCTGTATGCACTTTGAGGGAACGCTAAGAAGCAGCATTATTTCAATTATTCTTGCAACTACCATGCACAAAGCTTTCTGTGACTCCCCCCTCGACCTGCCTTTCCGTTCCCGATAGTGTGGGTGTTAGCTCCACGGTTCCTGCTGCCTTGTCGATTATGCAACTTGGAACGTTCAATTCATGTGTGGCTTACAGGCCAAGTTACACATGCCAAGATTATGCGTACATTCATAATTAAGTGAACATCATTCACGTGATAAGGGTATGTGAACAATCGATGTATAAGGGTAATGTCATTTATGCGCGAAGGGTAATTGAACATGCATGTCGGAGGGCATGCATGTCATTCATGTGCCAAGGGTATGTGAGTGTCCATGTCTGAGGGTAATGTCGTGTGTGTGCGAAGGGTATGTGAACGTCAATGTCGAAGGGCATGTCATTCATGTGCCAAACGTACGAGCATGTCTAAGGGTAATGTCATTTGTCTGCGAAAGGTGTGCTAATATCCATGTCCTAGGGCATGTCATTCATGTGCCACGGGTATGTGAGAATCCGTGTTTAAGGGTAATGCATTTTGTATACGAAGGGTATGTGAACATCCACGTCCGAGAGCATGTCATTCATGTCCGGAGGGCATGTGAACATCCACGTCCGAGAGCATGTCATTCACGTGCGGAGGGCATGTGAACATCCACGTCCAAGGGCATTTCATTAATGTGCCAAGGGTATGAGAATCCACGTGTAAGGGCAATGTCATTTTCGTGAGAAGAGTATGTGAACATTGATGTCTAAAGATATGTGTCAACATTCATGCCTCATCATCCAGACATCGGCATCTGACATCGGCAAGGTTCCCGACTAGACCGGCACAATAAGAGGCAGCAAGTTGAAAGTTCGACCAAGTGGAATTTCAAAAATGTTATGTGAGTCGTCTGTACTTTTATTTCCTTCTCTCTCTCTCTTTTTTAACCCTAATTCCCTCTAAAAGTGTAGGGTAGCAAATCCACAAAGTCTAGTTAACATAATACATCAGGTGTGAGTGAGCGCTCGTGTGTCCCCCTCCGTCCCTGTCTTTTCGCGCTGTTTTTCGTTTCAATATCCACCAGAGCAAACTAGCTCACCAACAAGCGTTAACTAGTTAACCTCCCTCCCTTTTCTGAATTCTCTCTCTTCTTCTATCTGGAGTATTCCAGACTGTAGTATTCGCCGGTAAAGAATAAACCGGAATTGCTTCGGCGCTGTAAAAATTCATGAAGTAAAGGTGAGCTAGTGTGGAAATGCTTCGGCAGCGACTCCTCCTTTTATTATTGTTACGCGTTTTCCTCACTTACCATACAGATCGTGTTACGATACGAGTGACGGGTTTACTGTTTCAGAGGCGTGATTTAATGGCACACGTTAACTTAATACCCTTCGTTAGCGTTCGCTTTAATGAGTAGTGAAGAGGTGTCGTGGAAGCTGAAACCGTTCCGTACGCTTTAACAAGAGAAAAGAGAAAGAACACCGATAAACTTTACTATACGAGCGGGCTGAGAAGGACATGTTCTTGAACCGCATCCTCGCCTTTCACAGCAACTTAGCCGACCACTGGAGACCCGCCGGTTATGCATATGCATTCCGCATTTCCGAGGCATCCGTATTGCCTGCGGTCTTGCCTCGCCGTATGCAGAAGGGGACGAAAGCATTTAAACAGGTGAGCCGGGCGCTCATTTTATGGCAGTCTGTGACACATTAAGTATTGCTGAGATGGCGATTTCAATTTATGCACTTGAATGGATACAGCCACGCGAGCGTTTTTGAAGCGCTCGCCCGCCTTGAAAGTAGAATGCGTAATGCGCTTTTTTTTTTCTTAAGCGACCTTGCGCTCTTTTACGTGCGCCTAAATCTAAGTACGCAGGGTTTTTCTTGCATTTCGCTTACGTCAAAATGCGGCCGCACTTGCCGAGAACCCCGCGTCCTCGAGCTAAAGCAGTACGACGCCTTACATGCTAAGCTACAGGAATGAGCAAGTTCCACAACAGTAATTTAGTTCTGTGTTTAACCGTTGGCCGTATTGTAACGCTGTAGTACTTGTAATATATGATTCATATCAAACGTGACATCAGATATGTCCACTTGAAGGGGTGTCTGCAAAATGACGTTCCTCTTATATATCTACATGCGTGTAATTTACAAGGGGCGTCCTCAGGTTTCATATTGTATCAACTCGTTGATTTTTCCAGACCTGCGAGCACTTCGATGACGTGAATTAGTCAGTTGAATTAAAACATGGTGAGACACTGTTTTTTCGATGCCATATGTGTGCGTAAAAGCCTTCATTGCAATCACTGTGCATACATTATTTCTCCGTCTGGTACTCCCGGTTTGTATATTGCCTAAATCTTCTTCACTTCTTATTGGTATACAAGTAGCTGTATTCGTGAAAAACTGGATTTTTTCGTGTTTATGCTTCTGACCAGTTTCAAGGGGTACGCGCACCAGTTGCCTGCAGAGACGCTCGCAGGCATCTTTTTTTTTTTCTGTGTTCAATATATTTTGTATGAAGGATTGCAAAAGCGAAAGTTTGAAGGAAATATACAATGTCACGTTTAAGATCTTGTGGGTCACTTTATGCTTTCCTTTATAAGTTCACCTGGATGAACACATTTTCTGTGAACAATTAATTCTTAACCCTCTCGAGGCCAGCTATAAGCACACCTGCTAACACTTTGTGAAGATGTCTTCAGGGAGAAAGAAATTTGTACTGAAGGGAAGGCATGCAGGCCCACAAGACATCGTTCCGACTTTGTACCCCACAGAAAACACTATGAAGTTATTACAAATGAAGAGCGAGACGGAAGATTGACTGCGCATACTCACATGAGTTCGCACATTAGATCTAAACTCGTTCACTGTGTTCAGATGACACAGCAAGTGTAGCAAAAGCTATGTTGCTTTATGAGCAAGCGATGCATGCATGCTGCCATGTTCAGTGACTTTTCGTCTTTGACAATGCGCTCGTGACCGCCATGTTTAAACACAGGCTGGTGTCTAATGTGTCATCACTACCCAGGGGCACCTTCTTAATCTGAAGTGGGGGTCGGGCAGGCAGATGTGATCGAGTGTCATTTTCAGTTCTGTATGACATGGCAAAAACAAATTCGGTGGGGGCACAGGCCCGGTGTGCCTCCCCCCCCCCCTTGGCTACGCCCCTGGCACTACCGGCATGAAACTTAGACGCAGATGTATTCTTTTGGTAACTGTTTGTTACCATATACATCATAGGCCGATTAACCCGAATCCTGCTTAAAAATTGTTTTGTTTTGGTCCAGAGCGAGCAAAATATGCTTTATCGCCAACTAACAGTTTCACGACATCGCAAGGTTTCCATGAGAACATGTCGTACTCTTCCAGGTGCTCTTGTTGGACTTAGACAAGTGGAAGATATGTTTCGACGAGGGGAAGATATCAGTGCTTACGCCTACGACAACCCGCTCATAGCAACACTGCAGGTTATGAACACTGGAAAGTTATGGAAGGGAAATTAACAACCACCCGTTCTTGTAGCACAACGCCACAAGGAAATCCATACTGATTTCTCACAAAGAAAGCTTCTTATTCATTATAAAAGACTATAGGGCGTGCAAACACGGACACAAGAAAGAAGCCAAGACACCACAAACGACTTGACGTCTCGACTTCTTTCTTGTGTCCCTGTTCGCACGCCCTGTCTTTTAGAATGAATATTTACCAGCTCTCTGTTATTCGAAAGCTTCTTAGTTGCCGAACCCGGGACCAACGCCTTTCAGGAACGGTCCGTCTGCCAATTGAGCTAACCAGGAAGCTAGCAATTGGCACGGCGAGGGCGAATTAATCGTCAAATCGAGGCGCATGGATGCAGTTCTGCGGAACCCAGCAAGATGGCAGAAGGGTTAAAGGGACCGTCAACTGGTCACAACGTGTGAATACATCCTGGTAAAAATGAAAGGACAGTGAAATATAGTGACAGATTCCAGCATTCTTTTCGCGTTGTGAATAGGTTTTGTATTTTAAATCGTGTTTAAAAATAACAAAAACCGGTATGTCGCGCTGCCTAGCGGAAGAGCCTTAATTGAGGCTGGATTATGGAGAGTCGATCACTTTTTGCTGTACGTAGTCACGTAGTCTCAAGCTGTCATGCGCGCCATAATTAGTCCTGAAAATTGGAGTATGCCCGCTCTATTTTGTGCTGCTTGCGAGGTAAAAGGAGTTGCACGGTGAGAAGCGGCGCTGCCTTCGCGGTAACCAGTGGAACATGTCGAGCCTTGGCGGAGTGCACGCATGCGCAGCAAACCGCCGCGCTCGAACACGAACCGCTCTCGCGCTCACTGTTTGCAGCATGGGTTGTCACCTGTGTTTACGACTTCATATTCGCCGCAGATTGAAAAATTCTGATTACAAATGTTTCACTGCGTTTTCCACGTTACCGTTCCGTGATTAAACACTCTCACCAGTAAGCTTTCCGCTGTGCTAAAGAAAATGGGCAACATAAAAATTGGTTGTCGGTCCTTTTAAGAGACGGGAAGTGACACCTTTCTGTCTGAGAAATCTGTATGGATTTCCTTGTGGCTTCGCGCTACAAGAACGAGTATAGTTTCCATCTTTCGATCCTTCCGCCACCTTGCGGGATTCCGCAGAACTTATTTGCGGTAACTGGGAAGTTGTCAAACGAGAACACTTTCCGGCGGTATAATACGGCATAGGCGCACTGGCGATGTGAAGCCACCGGCTTTTGAACGGCTGTCGACGCAGTGGCACACAGCAGCTGGTAAAACAAGGCAAGTTGGCGTCGCTGTGACTCAACCTTGCGAAATATCAGACACCAACTCCCATTTCAGAATCACCGGTAGTTAGTCTAAACATCTCGCGCTCGATCTCTTGAAGTGTTCCTTCTTTGTGTTGTCCTTTTCTAGTTTAGCGCAAATTTTCCTGCATGGCTTAGTCACCAATTTTATGCGAAATAGAATGTAATTTGGGCTCACGAAATCGCATCATGACACACAGCTAAGAGCCTCGCAGGACATGCGGACAATTCCTACTGTGCACGTTCATCAAAATATGTAGCCAAATGTACACTTTTTTTTTTCAAGCGCGGTAGATAAGACGAGATTGGGTCTCGTCAAGCCATTTCGTGGCCTTTAGCTCACGCCCGTAAACATGTTATTTTATATTTATTGAAATAAGAACAAATGAAGGGAGTTGTTGTGGCCATTTCTTGGCGACAGCTACTTCTTCTCATTTGATTTCTAGGGAAAATAAATAAAATTTAAGAAAAACAATATAGCCTCGCGTTTGATGAATTCGAGGGCTCTCGTTTTAGCACATATAAGAGCACTACACACACGCATATGTGTTTTTCGGAGTCTGATGTTTAAATAAAGTGATCCTGATTCTGGTTTCATATTATAGATACAAAGTGACACTTGCGTTAGCCAACCTCTTGCTGCCTCTGTTCGAGAGTGAACCCCTTTTTTTGACCCTTCGTACACACAGACAACGCGCGCGCGCGTTTTTCGTATTCGTATCTTTATTATTTGCTGTTTTATTTAAAAAATTGCAATTTTAAGTCAACGCTCGTGTCGTCCCCACTTCAAGTCGCGCTTACTTGTTTTTTTTTCCCTGTCACTTGCGTCTATTACACGAACTCATTTTATGAATGCCCGTATTAAGTGGAGCTATATTTAAATTCAGAAGCAGCCTACGTGGTATAAAAATCGTTCCTTATCACTGCAAAAAACATTAGGACTAACTGCGTATGCACGTGGTTTGCAACTTCCACGCAGACGGTCCACGCAGACTTTATCGTGGACTTCAGCGGGAACACCTGTCCAGCCACGCTATATTAATGTGTCTCGGCATTTTGCATCAGTTACAGCATTCGACTACCGCGCACGTCATATCCCGAGGCAATCTAATCGGCCCCTACACAGTTCCATCTGTGCAACGCGCCATTAAATCAATGCTGCTTCGACAGCATCCCAGTGTTTCCCAACGCACTCGAAGTGCGAAAGAACAAGATGTAAACGTGCATCGATTCGATAAAAACAATGTATCTTTCTCTGCCACTTAAATCTGTACAGAAAAACAGCCAAAAAGCGAGGTTTTGCCGATTCAGTGGGAACATGTGCCTACATATACACGTGTTATACTACAGGTATGCGGCCAAAATTTTCTGTGTAGCACGTGCCTACGATTCATGCAGGTGCTGTCGTATCGCAGCATCTGGCTACAGTGTCGACTGCACTGCGTCTACAGTAAAGGGCTGTGCGGCTGAACGTATTGCAACGCTGTCAAATCCTTTGCTTGCTGGCTCTGGGGTTTTTACATTAATGCTATATGCCACTACGACGCCGACACGTTAGGCAACCCGTTTCTCTGCGCCAGAAGCGTGCATTCGCCTAAATATCTCTGTATAGGCGGAGTGAAGCTCCTTTTTTCTTCGCATACAGCAGTGGAAAGCGAGGGGGTGGGTGTAGGGAGGGGGGTATTCAGCCAGCCTATGAGGGCTAGAAGATCGCTTGGCGTGTATATATAGTATGCGACGGCAGCAGGGGCTGGAACGTGCGAAAACTGCTGCCGGTGGAAACGTTTTAGAACGCACTGGTCGATACATGCCTTCGCAAAAGCCCGCCCCACGCCTCCCGGAGGGTGGGGGGGGAAGGCATCCAAGTGCCGGTGTACGGAGCAAGGGTTGTATCGAAGCGGCGACCACCTGTCAGACCGCAGGATGCATGCAGGCATGCCCTTGCGTCCGAGTCGTAAATCTCCGGCCGCGTTCGGCTGCAGCAGCCTGTTACGTAGTATACTTACATGCGTGAAGCGTGTGTTTCGTGCGAGTTGCAATGCTGCGAAAACGAAACGCGTCGCTGATGGCGGCATGGTTCGACTGCGCGGGACACCCGTGGAAGCGGCCAGATGCTACACTTGCAAAGGGGGGGCACCGTATGGATGTATAGCTGCGTTGACCGTGTAGACAAGATTCGTGTTTGATCTGACCCCGTTGTATTACGTGTGCGCTTGCATGCGTGTTGAGCAACGGTACTTGTCCATCTGCATGTCCCTTAACGTGTATAGCTTCAGTGATTTACGTTCTCTATGGCGGCTATGTGTAGACTATACGGTATGGCGCTCAACTATACGTATACGCTACCGTACTGTGGTACAAGTGCAAACGAAAAAATTGTTCCAGGAGCTCGTTGCTTTGTTAGACAAAACCTAATGAATCAATCAGGCAATTAATCCAAGGAAAGCATGGGGGACATTGCTTGTTACTTTTAAAAGTAATGTAGTAACCAGGCCCGTAGCCAGGTGGGGGGAGGGGTCCTAGGGGCTAGCTCTCCCCCCCCCCCCCCCCCCGAAATTTTGGTGAAGTAGGTGCTTTTGCCTGAAATAAACAATGAAAATAAATGTTTTTCTCGAATAGTCAAAGTTTCCAGCAAGTGCCCCCCCCCCCCCCCCCCGAAAAAATTTCCTGCCTACAGACCTGGTAGTAACTATGACAAATGTAAATGAGCTAACCTGGATGAAAAGACATCTTTGCCGTAGGCGGGGTCCGAACCCACGACCTTCGGATTGCGCGTAATACGCGGTACGTTATTTACTCTATACTCGTGCACTCTGTCTACATCACCGCGAAGATTCTCTCAAGTGGGGAAGCTGTCGGCAACTAGCGAACATTCACCCAAAAGGAACAGCACAACGTATCCCCGTGCTGTCCTGGGACTTAAGGATTACTACTGCGAGTGGGCCTATAGTTCGAACAGATTCATTTTTACAGCTTTCGCACACAGAACACGAGGGACAAAGAAGAGGAACACACGTACTAGGGGTCGTCCATGAGTTGCTTTTTTTTTTGTCCCTGTATTATATCCTCAAAAACGATAAAGATGGCTTCTGTACCTCTACAAATAAATACGTCAAAAAATGTCAGGACAGTTGGAACTGTAGACTTTGAACATTGCGTCCTGCCGTCTATAGCTTTCGGTTCCCAGCGATATATGCTCTGCGTGCTGCCCTATGCGTACTCTGCGTGCTTATTATTTTTTGGCACCTTTTAGATATGATGCGTCATTGTTTTTAGTCATCCGCGAAATAAGCATCCGTGAAATGCTACAGCGCTGCGTCTGCACTTGCACTTTTCTTTCCCGTTTTGCAGAAACCTTACGCGGGGGTTACAGTATTGATTAATCAGTGACTATATCATATCGCACACAATCCAAGGGAGGCGATCGACCGTTTTTTGTCACTACCCCGCCGTGGTGGTCTTGTGGTTATGTTGCTCGACTGCTGACCCGCCGAATGTCGCCGGATTGAATCCCGGCCGCGCGGCGGCTGCATTTCGATGGAGGCGAAACGCATAGAGGCTCGTGCGTTTAGATCTATAGGTGCACGTTAAAGAACCCCAGATGGTCCGAATTTCTGGAGCGCTCTACTGCGGCGTCCCTCACAATCATATCGTGGTTTTGGGATGTAAAACCCCAACAGTTATCATCCTTATTATTAGTGTGTTGTCACTAAATCGGTTCGAGCGATCGCTCTTTTTCGGCAAGTAGAAGAACGGAAAAACCTCATCATCAGTTTTGACGTGGAGCTTGTATTCGCCGGGATACTTGACATGGGCCCTTAATTAACTCTCTAGCCAATTAAAATTCACTACCATTACGTATTTGATGTATTCGGATATCTTTGTGGCAATACATGTTGAGACATCAAACAAGGCTAATTCCAGTCCATTGAATAAATGTTTGAAGTCACTCTCGGAAAATTGTTGTAATTACAGAATGCAATTATAGGTCCACTTGTTACGCTGTCATAGGTTTTTCACTACGAAATGTTCGTTAGATGCACACGTGTAGCGTATGAGTTAACGGTCTTCTCGCACAAGCCAGGCCAGCAGGGATACGGAGCAGCGTTTCGAACGTTCCTGTCAAACGTGGCAACCGTTTCGCTGCGAATGAAGGCATTATTTACTACGGCGTGTTCATAAACCACACTGCTTTACCGCTTGCGATCTTTGACACTTGCATTCCGATGTATCATGGCATATGTCATTCTGTTATGAGATACTGCGGCCGCTGACCACCGCGAGCGGCTACAAATTACATCTCCACACGCGCATCGACACTATATAGAGTTTTAGTTTGTTCGCAAACTTCTTTGCGTTAGCGCTATAGCGGATGCCGTAGCCGTAAAGGTGAGAGGTCGGATAGGTTGTGCCAGTCACTCTTTAGTTAGCAGAGTTGCGCGTTGGTTTTCCGAACGCCGCTAGCAACCATGCATTGTGGTGATGTTCGAGCCAATTTTTGTTCTTCCCGACGCCGCCGCGCTGCAGCGATCTCTATTAACAATAGTTATTGCCAGTAAAGTTAATCACCAGTCGGCGACACGTCAGGAATGACGATCGGCGACACGCTAAGCACGTCGCCTGCAAAAACAAAGTGCGGCTTCGCCGCATAGCTGTGGCTGCTAGCCGGACCTACGCGCAGCTCTACCACCTAAAGGTAGCATATACAGGGACTCTAGTTATGCCATCTGGCGTGGCCTAGATGAACCAGGCAAACACAGAATGGTTATCGCAGAAACATAGTGATATTTGAACAGAACCTAGTGATTTGCAGAAGAGATTTGCGTACAAGGCTTCTGCGTGGAAGGCGAAACGCCTTTTCTTTTGAACTTTTATTTGGACGGTGTACTTTACATCCTTCAGAAACCTATAGTGCATTCAACTTCTCTGCTGGTGTAAATTCCTTGCAGCGACGTAATTCCGAAAGTGTTTCCTTTTAAAATCTTTTCCTTTTTCTCAAGGACACTAGGCGAAAGAAAGAAAGAAAGAAAGAAAGAAAGAAAGAAAGAAAGAAAGAAAGAAAGAAAGAAAGAAAGAAAGAAAGAAAGAAAGAAAGAAAGAAAGAAAGAAAGAAAGAGAAAGAAAGAAAGAAAGGAAACGTCTCTATAACTGTGGTTCCACGAAGGGTCACATGGTGTCACTTTCGTCGTCCGGTAAGCCTGCATTCTATCAACCCCTTTGCGTATACTGGAACACTGGACAACCTAAAAACCTCTTATAAATGTAATGGTGCGGTTTGCCTGCCGCGGTGGAGTGGTGGTTATGGTGCTCGAATGCCGACTCGAAAGTCGCGGTTTCAATGGAGGCGAAATGACGGAGGCTCGCGTACAGAGCGATGTCAGCGCACGTTTAAGAATACGAGATGGTCTAAATTTCCGGAGCCCTCCACTACGGGCGTGCCTAAAAATCATATCGTTGTTTCGGCACTTCAACGCCAGGTATTTTTAAGGCGAAAGCCTCAGATGCCTCATTTAACTCAAAAATTGACCGAAAACTCGAAATGACATCATCACGTGATGACCTCAGCGTATGACGTCATCATGACATCACAGATAATATGACATCATCACTTGGTCAATGGTGGACTGATCACGGAGGCACTGCTAAACCAGGTGAGGTGCGGAAAACGCTCGGTGGGTGGCCGGGCGGGATCAGCATCGGCCGAGAAGAAAAAGAAGATGGCGTTCGCCTTAGGGTCGTCCTGGGTGAATGCACAACGGACCCTGTAAATATTGTTAGTGTGCGGTTTGACGCTCTTTCAGCGGCATCAGTTTACGGGACGGTAGGTGTGCCCGTCAACCTTTCCCCCTGCTTGTCCTTGTCCAAATATTTTCTGAATGTCAAATCAAATGAAGCGTTGACTAAGTAAATGAAGTCTCCTTGAATTGCCACGTCTCATAGGTATACTTATACGGCAACCACTCCTTCTTCAACTATATATATATAATACAGAGAGAGAGAAGCTATCACACTTACCTTCGTATTTGTCACTTCCATTTTTTCTATAGCGTGACAAACGTCGGATGACATCCGTGGCACCAAGTACGTGAAAGACGTCCATACAGTCATTATTTTGTTTGTCAAGTAAGTAGTATATGGTCTCCTTTATTCAGAACGTTATTAATCTCCTCTATGCTGCGGCAGTCCGTCAAAGCAAGCTTTCAAGTTGACGAAGTTTCGATATGTAGTAGCTAAATGGTGCAATTTGTTAAAGCTTTTCCCAACTATAGGAGCAAGCTAAAATGTACTGACTCGTCAATTGGAGAATTTATTTGGGCTCATATATTTCTTCAAGTCAATCGCTGAGAGCTCCAAAAAAAAGATAATAAGTTGGCGCATACTTATGTCGGATATTGCCGTGGTGGAGAAAAAAATTTAAAAATCTGTAAACTGCATTCAAGGGAACAAGTATTCATATAGTGTGGAATACTCCACACCGTCACGTTGTTTGGTCCAGAGATGGCAAAATTACTTCTAAAAAGTAATCAAATTACATTACTAATTACCTTTCTAATTTTTAAGATGTAACTAAATTACATTACAAGCTACAGCTGGCCGATAGTAATGGCATTACATTACCATTGATTTTGAAAAGTAATGAAGTTACTTTAACAAAAGTGTATCATCGAAGCTCTAACTGATGTACACTTTATATAGAGCACATATACATGGAAGTCTCGGACAGCTTTGTCCATGTTCCCAAGCCTGGGGCTTGCACTCAGGTTAACTGGTCTTTGTTATAATTGTCGTTTCTATCTTTGTCATTTTTTTTATTTCATGAGGGAAGTGGACATGCTAAATTTTAGTCAAAAGCAATTGTGAACGTAATGAGCAATTTCTTTTCGAAATTCCTCGCTTGAAGTAATTCATTACATTGCTCATTACAGCAAAAATTAATTTAATTAGTGTAATTTCACTACTGCCAAGTCTGGTTTGGCCGGCTTACTAATAATGCGGCACGACATAAACTACTTGACGTTGTCGTAAATATAAAGCGATAATTGTCTTTTGCCTAAACGTTATCAAATTACGTAACGTACAAAATGATTATACTATAGTTTGTTTTTGGGTAGCAAGGGGCTCTTAGCAGGCCCGTAGCCAAGAATTCTTTCAGCGGGGGGCACTTGCTGAAGGCCTTGACTATTTGAGAAAAAAACCTATTTTTATTATTTATTTTGGATAGAACACTCTCCTCCTAAAAATTTCGGAGGGGGTGGGGGCTAGCCCCCCCCCCCCCTGGCTAGGGGCCTGGTTTTTAGTACAGCCCATTCGAAAATTTCACCGCGATTTCAACCTTCTGCAACCTTTTGGAAATGCTAATGACCTAAACAAAATTTCCGCTCAAAGGCGGATATACTTCTTACTCCAAGAGTTATATTTAAATGAAACTTCCCATAGACATGTGCTTGTTTTAGTGAAGTGTCATTCAGTTATATGTGGCCGTTATTCAGTCAAAGTACTACGCTTTTCTCAAGTGCACTCTCTCTGATGAAATTGGAGTTGGCGCCTCAAGTAAGGGAGAAACGCGAGAACAGAAACTGGGATTGAACCGATCATTGTGCCAGAGGTGTTCTGCCGCCGACGGCCTCACAATGACTGCATAATATTTGACGTGGGCTGAGAAAGGTCATCGTGTGCTAGGTTCCCTTCATTCTGAAATGCAACGACAGATGCTTGAGTTACTGAAATGCTAGCGTGACTTCCAAAAAATATTAAGGAATAAAATGCGCGATACGTTCCCTCGAGTTCCTGTGGAGAGAGTGTGGGAAAGAGCATCTCAGCTGCTGCATTTTTCTTCGTTTTATTGTAACTTAGCTTTTGCGAAGATACAAGCACCAGGCGCAAAGTGACTGGTTAATTTTTGAAGCCTTCGTTTTCAATAAAGAAATTGTAAACTACTGACATCTTCAAGATAGTGTCATAAAGTGCCCAGTAGATTCCTGCTTCTGGCATTAGAAATTGAAACTGTTGGCCAGTTCGCCCTTACTCAGTGATGTTACGTTTGTCTTTACCACGGTGCAAGGATGGTCTTTACTAACGGTCGAACAATATTATGACGTTCGTTTCAAAGAGTGCGTCACAGCATGCAGCTGCTAGGGGCGTTCATAAAGTTCGCATTATCGGCTTGATAGGAAGGAAGCAATACGGGAGAGAGGAAAGACAGGGACGTTAACCAGTTTGGCATAACCGGTTTGCTACTCTGTACAGGGGGAAGGGATGGGGGAGATTGAAAGAAGAGTAAAGAAAGAGAGGGGAACACACACACACGCACACACATAACTTCACAGCGCAGAGCGGCATCATTGAGAGTCTACAGCCGCTCGTGCTGTCCTTAGGAATTTGAGCAATGCCTTGGTTGCTTGAATTCTCGATGACTTTTCAGGATGACATTGGAGAATTGTTTTTAGTGTCATCGTTCTGTTGTGAAGACGAGCGAGAGCGAATATGAGAGATCGTCTCTGCGCATCGTAGCGAGGACAGTCGCAGAAGATATGATAGAATTACAAAAGGCGTACGCGATAGGCATCATAATCAGCGTGCGTCTCTCTAGCTTTAGCGCAATGTATAAATGTTCTGCTCTATATAATACCGCGCAATACCACTTGGGCGCCAAAACAAAAATACCAACCCCCCATTGGGAAAGTCCGGCTCACTGAACACAGGTGACGTTGACGCGTGTAACTTCCGTAGGCTACGAACGTTTGCCTCACCCTTCGTATTCGCCTGACCTCGCACCCAGTAACTTTTCTCTTCCCTCGCATGAGAGCACACTGCGCGGGAATCATTTTAGGGACTACTACGAAGCCATCGCTAAGGTCAGTCTTTCTGAACTCTCAAATTGAAGAGTTCTACTTCAAAGGCCTGCGGCAGCTCACGCAACTTTGGCAGAAGCGCGTGACTTTGGGAGGAGATTATGTAGAAAAAGAATAAACTTTCACTAGAATTTCGTCTCCGTCTCTCTTATTTATGCCAGTAATGTGAACTTTATGAACACCCGTCGTATTTCAACAAATGATTGACAACAGTGCAGAAAGAAGACAAGATTCATTCGGTGTATTTGTGTAGAAACTTGTTTCTATTGCTTCGAACATCATACCTGACAAGTGCATTCGGAAACAAGAAACAAACAAACAAACAAAAAAACACTGTGCGTGCAACGTTCACGCTGGTCATCCTCTTTTTGATTGGCGTACCACGTACCGCGCAAACGTCTGCAGGCACCGAAGAAAAAAAAAATATGGCGTCGTTCGCACTTCACAACACAACACTTCCAGTCTGTCACCACACAACCACAACACTTCGCGCAGAGTTCCACGAGGATGTCGAAGGAAAAACACAACAAACAAACAAAAAATTGGCCCCGTTCACTTATCCCGGATAAGATTATGAAAAAAAAGATGTGCCCCCGCATTCGTATCTACACAAGATGTGACCTATGAGTGAAAGAAAAAAAAAGAGGAAGGAACGACGTCCCAGCCCGCCCACTGTCGGAGAAAAGCAAACGTCGCGTGCGAAAAGTTTCTACAGAACGGATTCGAGAATCCCCCATTCCTCAGATTGTTCCTAGTCGGCTTCACCCTGTTTGTCTATGTATACAAGACCTCACGTGACGTCACGGTTTAAAACAGACCTCTACCCTTCACTTCCTGCCCGTGAAAATACACTGTAGCTATACTTTCTAGAGTTAGTGTCAGTTCTAAAGCTTCCTCCCAGACTTGCCTTGCGAGCTGAAGTTTTCTATTTCATCACCGCCAACTTCTGTGGCACACTGCTCGGCTGATGCGGCGCTTGAGGTTGTTCGGAATGGCAGGTCTCTGTATGGCAATGGTTCTCACTTGTAAACAATTAAACCAACGCTACGTGTGCCGTCCAATCAAACGAGCAAGACAGAATTGTCCAAAAACGCAAAGATGTACAGTTGGTGAGTGAGGAAAGCCCTAAGCCTAAGCCTCAAGCCTACGCTTCAAGATGGCTGTTCGTATTCATCAGAACACTGAAGAAGCTCGCCATTGAAATGCCAGCCAGGCCTCATTGTTCCGCTGTGTACGATTACAATCAATAAATTTTTCGTAATTATACAAATTGCACATAGCCTTACGCGGTTCTGAACTCGTCAAGGCCTACCTTTTGTAACGTTAGCGGCGTTCATTAGAACAAAGGCTGGTCCAGAAAAGTACACTGGAGTCGTTATTCTCACGGTATTGCCACATCGAACGAGTATTTCAGAGTGAGGGGCAGGCATTTGTATGGGCAGGCTTTGCGGACTGATTTAACCTAGTGACATCTTGTGAGAGAAAAAAAAAAAGAAGCAAACCCCCAGGAAGTGCTGTACTTAATAAGTGCATCGTCACGATGTTCCTTCCCTGCAGCCTGATATCCAGCGCTTTTACTGGCGCGCACACACACACTTTGGCTCCACTACTTAGCTGTCACTGCACCGAACTGGCAGCGATCTCAACGCAGTATATAGTGGCTCTCGCAATGGCACAGGCGATTGTGGGCACGGCAGAGTCTTGTTCATCTGGCGGTCGCGGCGATGTGCGCAAGGCAGTTCATTGCATGAAACAGGTACTCGGGTCATTTGTCTCTCGGGGAAAGAAAACAAATAGGCTGACAATATCGCGTTCCACGGCTTTTCTTTTATGCCACTTCCATTTCCAGCTTTTCAGTCGTAGCTGGGGAACAGGGCTGGCCCCCATTGCTGATAAACGTATAAGCATGGTTGTGTTTAGTCGGCAATCGATAGCCACTGCACAAACAACGAGATGACTTCCGATGTGTTCACTAGAGCATGTCCTGGAATGTCTGTCTGGGAAAAGCGACACGTCACTCGCTGAGTCATTTAACTATACTGAGGAACTGCTTCCAACTCGAGAATTCATTCCTACTGAAGTGCCTTCCTGCAGTGCATTCCTACCGAAGTTACAAGAGTAGGGACAGATTGTCTTCTTTCTTGTCGGAGGAGCAGACTGTCAGCGCTTCCAATACGGTGAGGTCTGCTAGACCTGGTCCTGACGTGGGAGTGGGGACCATGACGGATGAGTGATATATTCAGAAGATTGGTCCCTACTGACGAGTGAAGTTGGCACGCTCGCCTGCTGCTGACTGGCACGCCACAGGAAAGCTCCACGGCTTATGGTCTCTTGACGTATGGCCCTTTGAGGAGTGGTCTCTTTAGTAGTCCTGTCCCCACTGACGCTTTCAGCAAGCACTGTATAGCTTACACCGACTGTCTACAGGGGTCCCGATAGCCCGGTACTGTGAGGGACGCTGGAAGCGGCGGGAGGTGGACGAAGAGGAGGAAAGAGGAGGAGGAGGCATCTTTAGGACGAGTGATGATGCTGGATGATGGTGGAGGGGTTCCCCTGCTGCTGTTGCTGCTGGTGCTGCTGCTGCAGTTTGCTCTGGTCGACCTGCACGAGTACGCTGGTGGGCGCCTGGTACACGTTGCCCGTCTGCATGTCTCCGGTCATCAGCAGCGGGCTGCTGGTGGCGGGCTGCACATCTAGCGGGCTCATGCGCAGTCCGTGAAGGTGCTTGTTGAGTACCGCCGACTGAAGGCGTGATGGGTGAGGAGAGCGAGCGGGGACTGTGCGACTCGCCAACGGCGTTGCCCATCATGTCGACGTTCATGCCTCCGGGCGACGCCGGCATGGACACTTCGTGCTTGATGACGGCGGTCGGGGCGTAAGCGGGCAGCACGCCAGGAGCGCAAGCCGAGGCCCTTGTCTGCGGCAAAAGGACAGGGGGAGGAAAGACAAGAATTAAAAAAAGATGTCATTTAACTTCAAGGCGAGGTGATTTTGCCTGCCCGAGCTGCGAAGGACGGCGGTTGCGAGAGCTCCGCCTTAGACGTTCTTGTTAAAACTGTGACAGCGCGTCAAACACTTTGATGGAACACTGGTGATATCATCCAACACTAACAAGTGTGGTTTGCATTTGAAAACTGTAATTTTGAACGCACTTGAAAAACAAGGACAGGGTGAGGCACACGGAAGACCACAAACGGAGGGCCCCTAGCAACTGATTCATTGGTACACCCTGCCTACATTTATGCCTGCCAACTTGCACCACGTGACGTCTGCAATTGCACCGTCTAGTTAAGGAACACCAATTCCTTTTGCTTCAAAGCTACCGATTGGCATATAGCCGATGGGCAACTGACACATTTGGCGCCTTTTTAGATTATAGCATGCGCCGCTAAATCTCTTGCGTGCTTGTATCTTTATGGTGGCTGTTTACGCGGCAACTTGAAAACACGCGTGAGCAAAACAGTCATTGCATGCAGTGAATTGATAGGTCGCTACAGCGCTTCCGTTCGTGGTTTCCTATGCGCCTCACTGCGTGCTTGTTTTTCAAGCGCGTTCAGAATACCGTGTGCTATTCTAACTAGTCCAAGAAGAAGCACTCCTGAAGTAAATGAGAAAACATGCATTATACCGTAATATGAATACAAGAACTGATTAGCGAAATAAGAATCCTAGGTTAATTTCACTAGTTGAGCGAAAACAGGTGCAGTGACGAAGCAGTGCAATAAGTGAGTGACTAATTATGCGTTTTAGTTGAAGAGCTACTACTGACAGTACGAGAAACATTTATATAAACACTCGAACTCCTGAAGTACGCCAGAAGTCCTTAGCGAAGTTTCAGGGCGGCTTTGCTGCATTACAAAATTGTAATGAAGCAAAGCGTAGCCAAGGGAGCGGGGGGGGGGGAGGTTCAACCCCCCCCCCCGAATTTCGGGGGGGGGGTTGCATTTCGCCCCCATCAAATTGTGGCCGCCGTGGCCGCGGGAATCGCACCCGCGTCCTAGGACTTAACAGCGAAACAGATTAACCGCTGAGTTACCACCGCTGGCAAAGCAACATTTCGATGCATGTACACACCGGATTTTCCGTCCGATCGCCCGCTACAAAGCACACGGCATCATTAATAATCATAATCAACAACTAATATCCTCTAGCGGGCCCGGGCTTGGAACCACGGGCCGGGGCCGGGCTCGGGCTGGGTTCGGTCATGTACGCCCGTGCCCGGCCCGGGCCGGGCCCGCGCTTGGAACCACGGGTCCGGGCTGGGCTCGGGCTTCATAAAGCGGGCCCGGGCCGGGCTCGGGCCGTAAAATCCGGTCCGTGCAGTGCTCTAGAGCCACTATAGTATAAAGATATTTTTCAATCAGCGTGAGTGAGTTTCCTTTTTCAGTCTTTATTTAGGCGAAAGCCTTAGATGCCTTAAAAACCTCGAAAATTGACCCTCGGCGTCAACACGAGTGATGCAAAAAATCATGTGACAACGCCATCACATGACGTCATCACAGATAGCAAACCTTCGTGACGTCATCATGAAGTCACTACGACGTCACATAAGGTAATGTCACATGATGACGTCATCGCATGACAACGTCGTCAAAGGAGCGCCGATTCCGGAAGCACTGCAAAACAGCGCGAGGTGCAGAAAACTTGCAATGCCTGCGATGCTGGAAGTAGTGCGAAACCGCATAATGTGCAGAAAGCTTCCGGAGGGGATCGACACAGAATCGTCTGAGAAGAAGATGGCTTTCGCCTTGGAGTCGTTTTAGCCGAATACATAAGGAACCGTGTGAATGTTTTTATTAATTGATTGATTGATTGATTGATTGATTGATTGATTGATTGATTGATTGATTGATTGATTGATTGATTGATTGATTGACACGTTTAAAAATGAGGGCAGCTTTGCACTGGTATTGCCAAGCCTGAAGGAAGAGCGGAGCTGGGAGGCGGCCTTCCTTAGCACACCAGCGAAGCCTAATATAGAGATAGCCAGTTAAGCCTAGATGTAGCCACACGAGCATAGAGAGGGGAAGTTAAGCCTGGGAAAGCCAAGTAGAGGCTCTCTCTTTCACTCTTTATCTCTCTATTTATTTATCACTCGTTGTTTATCTCTCTCTTTCTACCTCTTTCTTTATCTGTCTCGTTCCCTCTATCCTTTTCTCGTTCTCTGGCCCATAGCAGCGCAATATATGGTTGCCATATTGTTCCGCTAGCGTGCCTGGATAGCCGAGTGGTTACGACGCTTGCCTTCGGACCGTGGGCACACGGGTTCGAATCGCGCCTCTCCAAGAAATTTTATTTTACTTATTTCTTCTCCTCCTCTCCACTTCTCCTCTCCTCCTCATTTCCTTCCTCCAACGCGTTGCTAGGCGACGCTTGGTGACGTCATCGCTCGACGGAGTTTTGCGAACAGCACCAGACGAAGCTCGAGCTTAAGCAGGTCCGCTGCTAAATGCTGAATATTACCGAAGCTTGGCAGCCTTGAATTTAGATTTTGCCTGTTCTGAAACGCGCAAAGAACATGTACCGTGCAGTGTGACGAATACAGTAAAAAATTCTGAAGTTCAGTTATTTCTCAGACATAGTTGTCTCTAAACTTTTGACGCCGACTATACGTATCGTGTGCGTGTTATAATCCGCCTTTCTCATGATGCCCCAGCGCATGCGCCCTTCTCCTAGCGGAGAATTCGTGAAACGTCTTTTCATCTCGGAGGCTTTGCTTCTGGCGATACCAGTTGTCGCGGTGCCTACCAAAGCTCTACAAAAATGGCCGAGGGCAGCACTGGAAAATGAAAGAGGCGGATTGCCGGCAGCGACAGCGATCACGACAATTTGTCATAAGACCCTTGAGAAAAGCCGTTAATGCCCGCATGACACAAAGAAACGTCACTCATGCCACTGAAGGAAATTCCACTCATGTCCATTTCACTCACGCACTTTAATTCGTCTTAGCTCTAGTCAAAATTAAATAAACAGTTTCTCTTTCTATTTTATATAGGAAGTTAGTACCACGAGAAATAACTTAAAGAGTTGACACCGAAGACAAAGCATTCCATCATCGTTTTACTAGCGATTTGAAGATTACCACTATTCTTAATGTAATTGATTGCGGAGCCGTTCGCTTGAGTAGAGCAATCGTGCCGGTTGTTTGTTGTGACATGTAGCTAGCGCCACATACAGTAGTTGGCTCCAGTGGCAATCCACTCCGCGCAGGATGGCGCTCTCCCGTATTAGAGCAAATATTGCTCGAAATTCTCCCTTTGTTCTAAACACAGGCTGTTCGTTAGGTGGGCACATAGTGCTTCAATTCACCTACCCGTTGAATACCCAAGAATTTTTATGTCAACTCTATACGAGAAAGCTGACCCGTCAGTCCGGTCATCGCCATAAAGTAACAAATGTGTAACAAAATAAGCTGCGCGCTAGTTGTGCGAAGACTGAGGAAACAGCGGCGTTGGTGGCGTTTCCCTCCTCCTCACTTTCCTTTCCCACCGCGTTGCTACACTATAATACAAGGCTATGCTATGCTTTACTCTCTCCCCTCCTCCTCACCCTCACTTCCCATTCCCACCCCTTGCTATACTATACTATAATACAAAGCTATGCCATGCTTTCTTTCTCTTTCTTCTGTTTCTTTCTATCTCTTTCTGCCTCTCTCTATTCCTTTCTTTCGTTGTCTCTTTCTCTATCTCTGTTTCTCTGTCTTTCACTTTATCTTTTTCGCGTTCTCTCGCCCGTAGCAACGCAATCATATGGTTCCCATAAATGCTTGTTCCGCTAGCGTGCCTCGATAGCCGAGTGGTTACGACGCTCGCCTTCGGACCGTGGGTACCAGTGCTCGAATCCCGCCTCGCCAAGAAATTTTATTTTATTTTGTTTTATTTACTTCTCTTCTTCCTCCTCCTCTCCACGTCTCTTCTCCTAACCTCCTACTTTCCTTCCTCCAGCGCGTTGCTAGGCGACGCGAGATGCCGCATAAGGTAGAGGCTGTTCATGATGATGATAGTTTTCTGTTAACGCCACACGGACCTTTGGCGAGCTTTAAACAGCCCCGTTGTTAAAATGGGTGACTCACCGGGACTCGCCCTGCGGACCTGCATGCCGTACGCGGCGATGTTGTGGTCGGCGGCGATCATGGTGGAGTACATGGGGCACCATGCGTTTGCTGTCCATGGCTTCGTGCGCAGCCGCAGCGGCCGCGGCGGCTGCTGCGTTCATCTTGCTTGAGCTCTTGGACGACTTGCCGTCGGCGTTGGCGCTCTTGGGCTTCCGCTTGCGCGTCTGAATGCCTTCCTTCTTCATCGCCAGCGGCCGGTTCACCTGCGTGTAAAGCGCAAACGTCGACGTTATAGGTAGAAAAGCGCGCTTGGCGTTCAGCTGAAAGCCAGCTCTCATCTGTCGTCGTATGTATTGAACACGCGCTAAAGTGGAACAATGAATCAGTTTAGACTGAACAATAATACTTTGGAAACTCTATGGTCGCCAATGATCACCACCGTAGGTTTAGTATTGCAAGATAAAACCGATGTTTTGTTTTTAAATTTCGCGCCGCAATCACCGCACTCGTGACTTCGTGGACTTCAAAGTATTTTTCGCATGTTGGCGACATTGACCCAACGAAATTTTTCTGAACCTTGGTATGTTATGTTGTTGTTGTTGTCCTCCGTCCATGGCTCATACCCAATGCAGGGGATTGGCCCAGTAGGGGATGAATTTTGCTAATATCTTAAGGGTGTCGTTCGTAGAAGCTATTATTAACTAATATAATGAGTTGATGTTTCAATTATTGGTAATGAAATATTTAACGCCGGCAGGAATTTAGATAGATATTCTTTTAGACTGTCGAATGAATTCCTCAATGGCGAAGTCTCTGGCCCCATCCGGGGACAATGAACTTCATTTTTTTTTTTTCGATTAGGAAGTTATGTAGACCCCTAGTAGACACCTTTAAAATTAATGACGTCACTGCGACTGGTGCGGAAACTTCCAAGGTGGCAACACTAGCCGCACTTTCTTTTTGCGCTTTTTCTCGCTTACAAAACGTCTTCTCGCGACTAGCGTGGTGATTTTGGTATCGTGAAAGGGTAATTTTCTAGTCCAAGAAAAATCATTTTTCTTGTTACATTCGATGCGATTTTCACGTGCTGCAGCGAAGGCGTGCCTCAGCCGGTAATTCACGTGATTACTGCTGTCGTATTTTAAATAAAGAAGCCCGCTTTCAAATCTACTCCCTGTTTAATCCGAGCGCACTATCACTTCCCCAACGCACGCAGGTCTCCTGCTACCTTATAGTGCATGATGTTAATCCATCGCACGAATACGACGAGGCACTCTATGGCTCAGCATCGTTGCTCGGTTGTCTAAATGTTATTTTCTACAAGTCGACCTCACCACAGCGACGCCATTGGCCCTTGCGTAGCCATCGCTTCGGCGCTGGCGTATGAAGCTGGTTCCGATAACAGATACGGCATTCGGTCTCTACGCAGGGAGGGAACTCACTGCGTAGAGACAGAATGCCGTAGAGACGCAGTATCGAATCCCGGCCGCATGTCGATGGAGGCGAAATGCTTGAGGCCCGTGTGCTTAGATTCAGGTGCACATTAAAGAACACCAGGGGGTCGGAAATTCCGGAGCCCTCCACTACGGCGTCCCTCATAATCATATCGTTGTTTTGGGACGTAAGACCTCAACAATAAAAAAACACCATTTCGTTTCATTTATTTCATTATTCACTCCCTTCCCTCCTCTCGTCACGTGACCAGCCTGACTACTATTACTACTACTACCACAATGTCTACGGCACAGGGCACTACGACAGCCTCGCTGTAATAGTTCTTTGAGACGCGAGCAATCATTATTTGCCCGCCAGTATGTGTGCGAACTGCGCTATAAATAATGGTGCGAAAGAAAAAGAAAAGTACAGACAAACAATTACACGTCGTCTGTATTCCTCCTCGCAATGACCTCCTGCGAACCAAGTGGGGGTTGTACACTCGGACTCGCGGTCAAACACGCACCGTGTCTCTCCGACAGAGCGTGTCACAAAACACGGCCAAATTCAATCGTCTGATTGCTATAGGCTCGCCCACGTTGTTGTGCGCTCCTGCAGCAAACGAACGTGACTGCACTCCCCCCCCCCCCCCCTTTTCCCTTCCACATTCACCCACCCTCTTTCCCCGAAGCTTTGTTCGCATTCGACGTGGGATACTACAGAAGGGCTTTCTCGCTGTTGGTGTCACAACTTTCATTTCGAAGTGAGTTTGGTACATCTCTGGATGACGTAATTGCATTTGGAGCAATGTGAAGCAACGAGGGACCTGTCTGTAGTGAGATGTAATACTCCTTACTACTACTACTACTACTACTACTACTACTACTACTACTACTACTACTACTACTACTACTACTACTACTACTACTACTACTAGTCAGGGCGGGGAGAGGGGCGTCTTTGCGCTACACCATGATTATTACTAAAGCTAAGCAGAAACACAAATCAGTTTATACTATATACGTATATATAAACTTGCTCTTCGGAATCTTTAAAATAACACCTTATCCATCTTTAATAGTGAAGTCATTAGCTATAGTCGGGTGCAACTTTAGAAGGCAGCTGCATTTCTACATCAGTTAAGGCGGGCGACTGCTCATAAGCCTGCACCAATGGGTGCGCGCACTCTAGACTGGCGTCATGATACGGACAGCCGGGGATGCTGCCGACGGAGAACGTGGCCGAACACATGAGCGGAACTATTTCTTCAGTCGCGGAGGCAGTCGGCGGTAGCGCTTCGGTCGCATGGGCGGAAACCTCCTGTCTTCTTATTAAGCTGTACCCGACTATACAGGGTGTTTCAAAAAATGTGTCCTACCTTCTCAAAAAATCAGGAACACGCGATATTTGCTCGGGGCTTTCAGAATTGCTTTTTCTGTAGCGGCAGGAATCTTAAGGTAGTTAAGGACATCATTTAGGACAGTAATTGAGAAAGTTACATTAATTAACTTTTTAATTAGTGGAGTTAGGTGGTTGTGTCAAATGGGAGAATTGAAGTTCTTCATGCCAGAAACCCAACCCAACTTTGAGATTTCGAAAAAGTGGCATCTAGTAATAATTACGAAGTAATGAAATTCAATAAAGTTCAATGGTGAAACCTAAACAGAAACATAGAAGAACGGCAACTGCCATATTCTTCGCAGACGTCCAAAATGAGTGAATGACTTTTAATCTAACGCTAGCCATCTTAAGATGGTTATAGACATGACTTGAGACAGTAATTAAGAAAGTTAAACTAATTAAATTTTAATTAGTGGAGTTAGGTGACTGTGTCAAATTGGGGAATTGAAGTTCCTTGTGCCAGAAACACATCCCAACATTGAGATTTCGAAAAAGCGGCATGTAGTAATAATTACGAAGTAATGAAATTCAACCGAATTCGATGGCTTTCGCTGTTGAAAGCCTTTGCATTTCGTTGAATTTCATTACGCCACAACAATTACTAGAGGACGCTTTTTCGAAATCTCAAAGCTCGGATGGGTTCCTCGCATGAAGAACTTCAATTTTCCCATTTGACACAATCACCTAACTCCACTAATTAAAAAGTTAATTTAACTTTCTTAATTACTGTCCTAAATGATGTCCTTAACTACCTTAAGATTCCTGCCGCTACAGAAAAAGCAATTCTGAAAGCCCCGAGCAAATGTCGCGTTTTCCTGATTTTTTGAGAAGGTTGGACACATTTTTTGAAACACCCTATAGATGTCGCCACTGTCTGGTACTCAATCGACATAACGCAAATGCCGCTGTGCTCCGGAATACCGGACACGCCAAAAGTGTCTAGTGTCTATAAGCTTACGTTGTGCAGCTTGAAGTAGAGACCGCAGGCGTTGCAGACGGGCTCGCCCTGATTGTTGCGCCGCCATAGCGTCGTCGTCGAAGTGGCACAGTTGGAGCATTGCAGACCGACTCGCCGATTGGGTGGTTGTTGTTGCTGTTGCGGTTGATGCTGGGGTTGTTGTGGCTGTTGTTGCTGCAAGGTGAAGAAATGCGAAGCAGTGTTGATCGTCTACTCCACAAGTAGATCTATGGTAAAGAGCGAGCGTTGTACTATTGATGTAAGCAAACCGATGATTTCTAAATAGATTTCTTCAGCACTGGTCCTCGGCGTATAGGGAGATGTTCTAAGATACAAAGGTCACTGGACATTATGGCACCACCTAATAGACAAAGGTCACTAGACGTGCTGGTACCGCCCTAAAGACAAGGTCACTGGACATCAATTGCACCCCCCCTTGACACAGGTCACTGGACGTGTTGGAACCACGCTAGACGAAGGTCACTGGACGTGCTGGTACCACCCTATAGACAAAGGTTACTGGACATGCTGACACCACCCTAGACAAAGGTCACTGGGTATGCTGGCATCACCCTAGACAAAAGTCAGTTACCCCACGGCGAAGGTTGCAGCGAACCGTGGTCGAGAGTTTTCGGAATGTCGGAAGATACAAGCAACGTCATCGTGAGACATTTTGGTAGCAGATAAAGAAAAAAAATTGAAAGAGAAGGTGGTGCTCGTTTATTGTGACCACTTTAGATAGCTCTTAAAGTGTGCCTCGAGGCTATTCGGCGCACCTCTTATCAGCGAACGCTCCAGGCACAACGTATATACCGCGCCGCGCATTCTTGTAGACCTCACAAAATAAAGCGGCTCGTTTTCACGGGCGGGAAATTAATTATGCTCCCACGATTCTTTTGTTGAGAAGCCCGCGACGCCGGAGCGTATATATGTACTATACGTGAAGGACGAGATAAGGAAAACGGCGCGGCGGCCGTCGCCCCGCCTTTGAAGCACAGGCAGAACACGCAGGCATTCTTGTACGAGTCGAAACGACAGACTTAATACATTAAGGTATCCCTGCCGTTTGTTGCTTAGCAACCGCGCCGTAGCGCTGCTAGGCACGAGGTCTCGGGTTCGATTCCCGGCAAAGGCGGTCACATTTCGTTGGGGGCGAAATGCAAAAACGCTCATGAGCATTGGTTTAAGCATACGTGCTAAGACCAGTCAAAAATATTATTCCAGAGTACCTCTCCTCCCTTCTCTACACCGTGTCCGATAATCGTATCATGACGTTCACACGTAATACTCTGGAATTGAATTTGATTTAGTCATTAGCACAAGTGTAACTAAGCGATGAGCTGTCTCATCTCGTGTGTTGGAAATCTTTTTTTTTTTTTAACTTTCCACGATGACATTAGACTTCAGTCTACCGTGCATTGACACAGAAACACCAAAACTATGAGACAGCGGGCACCTGCATGATCCCCCAGCCGTCGACTGCGTGTAGAGCCTTATACGAGTATATATAGTACACAAGAGGTAAGCAAGTTTCCCTCTTCTAGCAATTTCACCTATATATAAACCCTGCTGGCGACTTTTTGATGCGTTCCGAGACCAGGTAAATTGACGTAAGCCAACCTAAATTAACATTGTATTGAAAATTTATAAAGGGGCCGCTTACAGGTGCTCATTTTAAAAGGCCACTTATAGCAGCATTGTTCATTACATGTGCATGCTTGGATAAAGCGGGGTATCTGGCTTCTTTCGTGTACAGCCACCGGATATCACACATATGTTTTTATCTCTCTCTTTCGCAGATAGCTCCGCGCAATTTCAAATTCCGTGTCGCTTTCCTTCTTCGCAGTGTTGGACGTCAAAAAGGCTTTACAAAGTATACGTTTATCCGCAAATTCGCTGTCCTGAGAGAGCGTATCTATGTGTGCTGGCTTTTATTTTAAACTCCACACAATTAAAGAGTCAGTCATATATACGCCCAGCTCTTCCTGTGTACATGCGGCACAGGAAGGGATCGGACTCGGGCCTCTTCAACTCGACGCAATTTACGAAATGAGAATCGCTCGAACGCGCCCAAAACGGGCCTTAAGAGTTCGCGTCCTGGCAGCTTTTAACATCCCCCACGCTTATCTGCGGCAAAGTATAATTGACATCGTTCAGTTTTATCATCATCTCCTCGCTCTCTTGTAATACTTAGTGTGACAAGAGAGGAAGTCTCCACACACACACAAACACACACACGCACGCATCTATAGCATATACGAGCCGCCATACGCAACCAAGCAAAATCAAGAAGCCCAAGAGCTCATCTAAAACGCTCCATTCCCTTCCCCCGAATGGCGTCGCATGGGGGCACGCATCCGAGCAAGAGAAGGCACTGCAGCTCAGCCCTTCCTTCCTATACACGACAGCATATCCGTTTCCAGTACAAGCCTTGAAGGCTGAGAGTGTAGCACATGTCACACTTCGCTAAACCTGACATTTCGAGACGTACGTGCCACATTAAAATTATGGCACCTCGAAATGCCGATCCACCATCTCCCTTACTTCTCCCCTCCATCTCTACCACCACCAAAACCTCTTCTCCGTGCGTAACGTACACTTCGCGTCGCTCACGTACACACCTATTCAACCATCTAGGCATACCCGAATCTCATGCTCTTATGCACTGCTGTGGTGTTGTAGATATATTTGTGGTCGCTACGCTTTCCTTTTTTTTTTTTTTGCCCGTGGCTTCTGCACACAGTGCTCTACGCGTTCCGCAGTGCATGACGTCGTCCCCTACATAAGCGCCCCCTCTAGAGCATCATGGGCGGGTATGTCTGCAAAAGAAAGAACTTAGGAAAAAAGGCTTAGGAAAAAAGGCTTAAGAAAAAGGCCTAAGAAAAAGGCTTAACAAAAAAAAAGGCTTCAATAAAAACGGAAAAAAATCTTTGGCCCGATGAGTTGCGGGGCGTATGAGGCAGCGCATATGTCAAGTCGTTTCCGGAGGGAGAATGGCCCGACGACCGACCGCGTCGGGCGGTGGTTGAACGGCGCGCTTTGGGCACCCCTTATAGAAAATGCGCGATGCTTGCAAGCGCACGATGGCTGAACGCTCGTTTACGGGCCCTGCCCGGCCCGGTGCGTATAGGGCGAGGCCGCGCAAATCTTTTGAATGTCTTACCGGAAGGTGGCAGCATTCACGATCGCTTCTAATAGCGGTATGTATAATTGCGTGGGACCTTCCCCTACGGAGCCCTTCTGAAGATATCAGCCCGTATAGGTGCGAGCCGTAAATGGTCGCGTATTAAGCGAGATGTGGTTGTCGGAAGCACTCTCTCTCTCTCTATCTGGCTCACGATAATCTACGGAGGTATGTGATTAAGCTGGTGAAAGCCGTGGCGAGGACATTAATGCAGATATAACGAGACGGTCGACGTGCCAAGTTATCGGTGAAGACTCTCGTTGACTGTTGAGACAAGCCCCGCTGACGCAATACCACAGCGGTCACGCGTGAAGGACATGAGGCTTGAATTATGTGTATGGCGTGAAAAGTCATCACAAGATGACAGCATGTTTGCATGCAATTCCTTGTTGATATACCCGTGAAAACAGCATCATGAGTACTGAATCATTCCGTATATGATTCCAATTCCGTGTGCTTTCCGTATGATATTATGTAAAAATTATATGGATTCCATAATATTTTCCCACAAGACAGATGTTCAGGAGAAGATTGGGATGCTTGAAGAGGTGAACAGTCTGAACACAGGGCGTTCACGACAAGTGGTCTTGTCTTGAAGAAGTTAATGTTGGCTCCAGCGACAACCCATGCAGAACATAAAACAGCACTTTGTGGTATAGATTCGTTTTAGAATGAGGCTCTTCGTTGGTCACAGGAAATGCTTACTTGCCGGTGACGCACGCCTAACGCTCTATATTGTATATGGGGGTACGATGGCAGGAATACATTATTGCACTTGCGAAACTGGTATCAGATACTCGCGGAACTTATTAACATGTCTAATTGAGACAAAAATGCCTTAAAGCTTTCACGCGAGTTGTAAGGGGAAGCTGGAAATGTAATGCAACGAAGACAGCTGATATTAACCCGAAAAGCACTTAGACAGTTTGTTACTGTTTGCACGGAGTTACTGTTTGCAACTTTACACGTGGTAAAGTTAGCTTTAAAGCGTTTGCTTTAGGGGTATTTCTGTTTAAGTGCCCACCACCATTCTTTCCGGACAATGTAGCGTGACAAAATCAAGTCATTTTGAATTGATTCATTAACAAATACAGCTTGCTGCAGTTGTCCTCTGAGCAGGCAGTGGACGGCTTTCGTTCGTGCCACTGCATCGGCTGGTAGACACCCACCTTCGTAAATAAAGTCGAGGACAGTAGAACAATAGGTATCGGCCATGATGTCTCGTATACATGATGTCTTCTTACCGGCGTTTGGTCTTGTGTCCACCTCATTTCAATGCGGTAAGCGTCCCTCTTGTTCTTCAAATACCCAGATAACGAACGTCACGTACAAGGGACCAAAAATGAGCAACTTTATATGGATGTCTCATATAACTCCGGGTGCAAAGGCGAGAGATATCGCGGTGAATTCTCAAGTCCGGCAGGGTCACGTGCGTTCTTATCTCTTTTGTTTTCCCGTGTTGCTTTGAACTGCCTTTGTTTGGTGCTGTTGAGCTCCGCAATATACGGTAAAATTTTGAGCCATTTGAACGCTGTGACACGTTCTCCTGCCCCGAACGCTGCTGCCCACAGCGGGTGTCGATTTTCCATATCTGCTGCTGCAGCCGCTCAGAGCTTATCGTACGATATATATATATACTGCGGTTGCAGCCACGGTGCTGAATTTCCAGAAGGTCCTTACCAGTAGGATGCGGCGCGGCGGTGTCAAAGCTGGCAGGTGTTTGGATATGTCAACAGCTCTACAGATGAAACCAAAGATCTGCCACGTCGTGAATTCAGCCCCCCCCCCCCAAAAAAAAAATAATAAAATAAGAAAAAATGTTTCCGTCGCTCAATTCTTCTTCGCCGGACCATTGCACAAGCCGCAAAAAGATTCTATCTCGGCGTCCCGTTCTCTCCTCCGGTATACGGACATCCCGCCGCGCAAGGTGTGGAAATAGGGTGAGCGGTCGACCGAGTAATTAGTCTTAATGAATCTTCGCTGGCCGAGCTACACAGTTCCGGTCACCGTGTCATCGGCAGGCAATTAGAGGGAGAACCGTTGCGACCTATATTCGCCTCTCATACCCTGAAGATGGTACTGCTGGACGATAGCCTAAAGTACGGACAGGGGAGCCCCCTGCGTGGCAGTGACGCTTAGCGATAAGAAACGATGATTTATGATCCACGCGCTACGCATATCGGCTTTTTTTTTGTGCGTGAATTATGTACCTGTACTCGGCACGCTGTCCTTGGATCGCTAAAACGCTGAGCGTGTAAGAGCCTTACTGAATAGCGACGCACTTGCGAGATCATGCGGAATCAGACAATCTTGTGACAGCATATCGTTCAACAATTTAAAAAAAATCTTTCGCGCTTACCTTTAACGTTCACTGTGCGGCATGGAGTCAAATAGTGTCATCAGTGATACGCAGTTGTATAATGTGCACTTGAGATTCCCCGTATATTAGCTTCGGCAACCCTTCGAACGATATGATAGCATAGTCTATGGAACCCCGCGCGGAATATATATGGTGTTTATATGGTCCAAATATGGCCTTTATGTGGTCCATAAAGGAGCACATATGTTTATATATTGTGCATTGACAGTCCATGCATGTCCATAGATCAGGGGCGTAGCCAGAAATTTTTTTCGGGGGGGGGGGGGGGGTCAACCATACATTATGTGTGTTCGTGCTGTGCGTTTGTATGTGTGCGTGTATATATGCGCAAGCAAAATTGAAAAATTTCGGGGGGGGCTTGAACCCCCCCAACCCCCCCCCCCCCCCCCCCTTGGCTACGCCCCTGCCATAGATAGTCCGCAAGCTATCTATGGACACATATATCCAGTTGGGCTGGTTTTCCTTGACATGGATAGACTCAAGTGAATACAGAGTATGCAAACAAAAGTCGCTGACGTGTCACCGATGTAGATGCGGTTCACAGACTCCCGGATACATTGAAGATACGATTATGTAGACATTAGTACGGAAAAAGTGCACGTTCATGTAATCTTTAGCGTCTTAAAGAGAACAACCTAAAACTTCATGGTAAAAAGGACGTGGAGCATCTGTAGACTTTCTCTCACTCATTTCTTGACGCTACACGCTCGCTTCTGCGTTCCTCCTAAGTGACTATATAACGTGACGTATTCCTGTTCTGTAACGTTCACCCTATCGCAATGACGCGAAGACCAGCCGGCTGACTCGTGCGCTTTTGCGATAGGGTGTAACAACCTCGCGCCGTATATATATGGCCGATTGCTCTCGGAGACCCTGGCGTGAGCTTGTAAGTAGTTCCCCCACCCAAACATTCCGAGCACCATCGAAAGTTGTCGTGCGACACCACAATTCTTGCTCTTCGTTTCCCTCTGGACTACACTGTCGAGGAGGCCCGTCGGTATCGGTGCGTGGCAGGCGGCAGTTGAAGCCGATTACACCTTAAGCCAATTAAAATAACGTTCAAATAAAAATCTAACGCAGTAGAAAAAAGAAAACGGGGAAAAGTGGATGGAGATCAAGAAGAAGAGGTCGCGGAGACACCACCCCGGTCATTGCTCTTGCTTCCTGCCCCACATATACGGACAACTTCTCACTTTCTTCTCTTTTCTAGGCAGGTTCAGAAGTTTCTCACCGCTGCCACCGCTAACGCTGCATGCCCACCAGTCGGCGGGGGGCCCGGGTTTGTATTATATAGGTTGCATGTCTCGCGGTGCTGTATCTGCCGCCCGACGCACAACACGCACCACACGACAGCAGCTAGATCAGTGCCTGCCTGTCTGTATACGTTGGCATATATATATATATATATATATATATATATATATATATATATATATATATATATATATATATACACTGCGCCACTTTCGCTACTCCCCTCCCATTCTCCAGGATCGACTAAAGTCCCCGCACATCCAAATCGCGCCGTCCTCTGGTCCCCGGGTTGCACGACAAGCCGTCTGCGTGATCCTTTTCCTACAGGGTATGGCCCACCAGCCTTCCTTCCTTCTTTGCGCGTCAGCACGGCAGCGCTCATTGAATCAAAGTTGATGGAGAGAGAGAAAGAAGGACAGGATGTCGTGGAGTATGCGCGGGGACTTCCAGATCTTTAAGGTTCTGTAGAAGAGGAAAGAGCTTGAGCGTGCGTGCGCACGCTGGTCGCGCGTACATAGCGTATAGACGACATCGCCGTCGTAACGAGGGGAATCGCGGCGAACGCTGTAGTATAAGAACATCGGGCGGCGGCGCGGGATTTCACAAATCCGGATGAGCCGGCGGCCGGCGCAGATTTACGGTCTGCGCGGGCCGTTCCACCAGCGACCGAGCGAGCCCGTGACATTTACGGGCGACCCGTGAGCGGACTGCGAAAATGCTTTTTCGCGACGCGCCGGACAGCTCGCTGCTGGACAGTCGCTCGACCGCGGCTCGATTTTTGGCTCGGCTTCGGCTTCTCTTTCGGCTCTGCCTTGGTGAAGAAACAAAAAAAAGTGTACGATAGAGAGAGAGAGAGAGGTGGTTCTGCTCTGCCGCAGGTTGTGTAAGTGCGTGTGCCTGCGCGATGCGCCATGGGACGAGACACATGCTCCGGGAGTTTCGAAGTACGGACATTGGGTTTCGTCACTGCGTCGTTCTGCGCCGCCAAATTTGTCTTTACCTTTTTATTTGGTATAGAGTAATGCCGCGATGGCGCACGCCGATCCTCCGAACAGCAATTTCGGCGGCCATTCAGGAGGTCGCTATGTGGCATACTAACTTTAGGCACGTGGCTTTTCGTTGCAGAGGAAGAACGGCGCTTGAAGTTGGCTCGGGGTGCTGCTCTCCGAATGAGATGAGTTCAACTACCGGCATTCCTTCGGTTTCGATCGAGATGGCCACCACGAAAAGGAACACGTTCTTTTTGTTCAGTTTCATGTTATTTAGTTGAAAGCCTTATACGCCTCATCGAATGCGAAAATTGACCACCGGTGGCGTCAACACGAGTAGTGCAAGAAATGATCCAATGAACTTTGCGGTGATATTATATGTACGTCCGTTTTCCCGTCGCCTTAAGAAGACTGCCAAGGAATTTGACGTAAATGTTAAATTTTCTGCTCGAAACAAAGCTTTAGGGGCCTGTTCTGCGGTGGACAGGAAGATAACAGTATAAGGTCAGGAAGGAAGGTGTCCTCAGTGAATCGCCATAACTTCTTCGTTTCTTGTACTGTCTCGTGGAAAGCATACATTCGCGAAATCGGCGCATGCCTCATCTAAAGGTTGCGTCAGCGTAATAACAATATTGTATTATAATGTTGAGAACACGTTTCGAAAACCATTTGACAAGCCTTCAATTCCGTTTTCCAGCACTATTAGAGTGATGTTCTATTGATCTACAAAATGATCATTCCCACAACCCAATACACAATTCATGACGAAAACCAGCGCATAAAGGCGAGGAACTTCTTGCAGGACAGGCGCTGGACTCGCAACTGCATATGTTCCGTTTGCCCGTACATGTACCAACTTGCTCAACTTCCCACTTTAACACAACTACACTATTCGATACATCGCGTAATTCGTTTTATCCGGGTTCGGAGTGATTCGGTTTCGTCTATACATTGTGCAGGCAGGAAACGTTGGCCCCTATCCAAGGGATTCTAAAACTGGACACATAGCTTGCAAACCGTGTGCCGTACGCACGCTGCGCATAAACCGGACGCGAGAGGTGAGGGGAGAAGGGAGGGGTCAAGTCGTGTCGGCAAGATAAAAGGTTCCCCGGAGGCGACATTACTTCACAATCGCCGCTGTGTCCGGCGTCCCTCTCCCCGTCGCTGTCATCCGCACTGTCGGTCGCTAAATCCCAATTAACTTCCTATCGATGCGATAACCACCTTGCGGCCTAAAACACTCCCTCTCGGGCGTAAATCTTCGAAGCAAGCAGCTGCCAGGTAAAGAGGTGCGCTTAGCACTTTATACTACTGCCGATACAGCTGAAGGTGGTGTGCCAGGTGTTGCGCCAGTTCAACGGCGTCCTGTCGCCTCATGTTCGCATGGCCGTCTAAGAATGCGTGTATTGCAGTAGTTTAAGCCGCCGCAACGTCGCGGTATTTCTTCCCCCTTTGCGGTTTTCGGCCCTCGCGAAGAACGTGTTATTGATTAGAATTCATTAGAACTTCTATAGACGTTCTAGTGGATGGTACCCGCGAGGATGGACGTTTACCGGCGTGCCCTGTCGTGTGAATTGCTTTCAAGATGACGTATGGTGGTTAAAGGCACAGTATGTCCCGCTTATAGACGATTTTACGTAGGACAGGTGGGCGCCGCCACCTTGGGCTATTAAACGAACTATTTTCTTATCTTTGTACGTCGTGACGTGAAATTAACAACGTCGTGAGACGTCTAAAGCACCAATGCAGCAGTTTTCCATGCGTGATGCGTCTACAGTAGTACTGTTCGTTTGGATTGTTAAAGATGCAAAACGGCAAAGTTAACAGCCCAGTATGTCAGCACCGAGACCCATCCGCAAAATAGTCTATATGAAAGACCAAATGTCCCAAGGCGAAAGTTACTGATCTTACATTCACTTAATAACATATTATAACGCAGTCTTCACGGGAAACCGTTGTTCTATATAGCTAATCTGATGTTCCCTCTCACATATGCGGACAGGGTTGATCGATGTCACGTTAATATCAGGTTAATCGATACCACGTATTCCTCCAGGTTTGCCACGTTGAGTTGAGAACTTCCCAATACCGTTCCTGTGCAGTGTTCACCCCTACATGGACGGTTTCGCAGACCAAGTCATAGCTGTTTCATAGAACGACATGAAATTACAGCTATAGTGGGATTCTACTGCAGCAGGTGAACCAACAGAGACCCTGTTACTCTCCCCGTTTGTCCGGTTTGTCCCTTTGAAAGCAGGCGTTTGTACGCGACATGCAGCCGCACGCACATAGTCCTTGTTGGACGACCAATTTATCCAATGGTCCAGCCGATTCATTTAGTCCAACTTTGCACACCTTTGACCGATAGTGTGCGTCTATAGGGATTCACATTCAAAGAAAACAGGGCGCATATGACATTGACTGTGTTGCCAGTTTTCTGGCACTCTTGTCCTTCCTTTAGTGTGAAAAGCATTTCTTTACCTATCACGACACCTGCCCGGTGGTCTAGTGGTTAATGTGCTCGACTGCTGACCCGAAGGTCGCGGGATTGAATACTGGCCGCGGTGGCCGCATTTCGATGGAGGCGAAATGATAGGGGCCCGTGTGCTTACACTTGGGTGCATTTTAAAGAACCCCGGGGTGGTCTTAATTTCCGAAGCCCTCCATTACGGCGTCTCTCATAACCATATCGTGGTTTTGGAACTCCGGCAGCTGTTGACTATCACGACAGGTTCTGGATGAATTGACGATCAAGCTTCCAGTGTGCCGTTAACTGTCGTTAATTATATGGTTAAGCAGACGGTTTACGAGTATCGTTAATTCGGTGGTTTCAGCTTTAAATGCTTTCTACCATAAACGGCTGGCCCATACATGCTCGATACCTCAGCATACACCCCATAGAGTTCGCGCATTCAGCATGGCAGGATCACAACTGAAGCGGGGGTTTCAAGGCAAGCACGACTTCATTGTCGTCGATTCTCGCGTCGCTGGGCCACGCTGCGGTGTATACAAGGCGCATCCTCCGAGCGACAGCGAAGAAGAGAGAGTGAAAAGAGGACTTGTGAAGAAACGCGCGTATTTTCTGCTCCGTCCAAAAGCCGCTAATTAGTGGCTGCCCGCACTTTTCGACATTCAAGGGCGAGCCGCGTGAAAGAACACAAAGCCGACGAACGGTTACCACATTACCCGGGCGCCGAACAAAAGGAAGGAGGCGTCAAAGGACGTCCAAAATCCTCTGGCCGTTTGTTCTAAGAAGAAAGCCGTCGCGAAATGTGTCGCAATTTGGACCCTCAATGTTGTTTTTCAAGAAATGCGTGCGCGCATCGCGGTGCAAAAAAAAAAAGGCCATAAAGAAGCCGAAAGAACTCGCCACTCTACATCGGAATGAGCGTAATATTACAGCGTTATATTTTCCTGTCGCTCGCTAATTATCCGTCCTCATGTCCACATGAAGTTCATCGCGCCGCAGTGGGCTTGCGTATTTATCTTTATTATTTTCGTCGTTTATTTCATTGGTGTCTTCAGTCGGATACAACTTCAGAAGTCCGCGGCATTTGCTCCTCAAAAACGGATGCCGACAGGCCTGCACCAATGGGCGTCACGAGCAGAGTGACGTCATGAGCAGGACGGCCGGTGACAGAAAGAGAGAGAGCAGAATTCTCGTGAAGGGAAAGGGGATCTTGTACTTGTTTGTAGCCTCTCATGTCTGGGTCCCCACGTCCAAGACTCCACTGGCCTGGGCCGCCCGCCGGACTTGATCTAGGAAGGCCACTTGCACACCCCTTGTCCGAGCTGGAGAGTTGTGCCTCCTACTTCTCCGTACTAGGTCATGGAGATTTGCCAAAAAAAAAAAAAGAGATAATACTGCCGAGTGCATGAGCGGGGCTATTTCTTTAGTCGCGACGGAGATCGGCTGCCGCGCTTCGGTCGTTTGGGTGGGGCCTCTCTGAACTTTATATAAGTTGTATCCGTCTATAGATGTTTCCCGGTTTTCTACCCTACATATGGGCAAGGGAACGAGGGGAGTGAAAGAGAGATTGAGCGAAAAGTTATGCGTGAGTTTGTAGACGAATCGCATGAACAGTAAGGCGCGTACCTATGCAGCCGAGCACTTGTATCCTTCAAGTATATTGCAGGAGGGCTATAGTGTGGCTTTCCGGGTTGATGACCCGCGAGGCTATAGGTCAGGACGGAAAGAGACAACGAACTTCAGTGATCCCTTATAGGCTCTGAACACGTGTATTGCGATGGCAACACTTTGCAGCTTCCTTATCGGCGTTATTAGAGAGTTCTGGTGCCGGGGCCCCCAAGCGGCTTGCGTACGCAAGCTGTTGCGTTCTGTCGTTCCTTCCTTGGGTACAGCTCGCGAACCGAAGACAGCAAGGAGAGCACAGTGAAACGCTAGAACAAGGGGACCTAAAATTGACCGTCAGCGTCGACGGCGTCCCGCGGAAAAAAAAAAAAACGAAAAAAAAAGGAAAGAAAAGCTTAGGCCTGACTTTGAGCCGACAGGTCTTCCTCTACTTTGTCTCGCCTTCGCGCAATGTTCGCCTAAATGTATATATAGAACGCGTCCGCGACGGCATGCAGCTGCTGCCCTGCCACAGTTTATACGTTACACGGTCGTTCGCGAGTAGAGAACCTGCCCGCGAGAGATCAGGTTGTCAGATTACACGGCCCAGCGCACGGGTGAAAAAAAAAAAAAAGCAGAGCATTTCCTGTTAGGCCTAAATCACACCTAAACGCGCCATAGCTAGGCAGATAACCCGACTTTCTTATTGTTCTTGAACGCGCCACCCGCGAGGCGCGTGAACGGAATAATCTTGTTTACGACCAAAGTGAGGTATATAAACAGAAAAAAAAAACAAGCAAAAACACGCATACGTCGCACGGAAACAGTATAAGTATAGAGACGAGATTATACTGCACTGCTACAGTTCGCGTCTAGCTAACCACAGTCTGTGTCCCCACTATCTATCCAGGACGGAAAGCGACCCGTACAGAGCCACAGATGCCCACGGCAGGGCCACGGCGGGCAGCGTCCCGTAGCCATCCTTTTCGACTATCTGGGAGATTTTACGTGTGGGCTTGGAGTACACACAGTGGGATCAGGAAACTATGTAATAGTTTATGCACGGTGTAGGAACTGGACACGTTGGTAGACGCCTTCCCTTTATTTATAGAGCAGTGTCTTTTTTTTTTTCTTGTACTTCCCCCATGGTGTATATGCTTCGCATGTGGGGCCGCCTCTGCATCCCTACGTAAAACCGTGGTACGCGAGGCGCTTGCAGAAACAGCGTGTCTCATATCGGTTCCAAGCATCGGCCGCTCTCTGCGCTAGCGTGAGGTATACGCTAACAGTCGAGGCTGTTTGTGTTAGTTTGTTCGGCTGGTATTGTTTATCAGTTGCGTTAGTTTGTTGGGGAAAAGCTGCGGACGCTCTTTAAAGAGCGCAGCATGTGATGGGACAGGTCGTGCTTGCTTGACGTGGAGAAAAAAAAGAGGAGGAAAGTGGGTGAGGCTGAGAACGTGTTATTTGATAAACATGCCTCATGTATACGATAACGCTGTACTTTTGTAGACGTGATCAAAATGAGCCCTTAGCGGGGTGATACGCCACAGGTTGCTGTGTATACGTTTCGTCTCGCGAACGGAGTGTTGACACTGGTATTATAGTTGCCGCCTGACATGTAGTAGATAGCGCAGGCACAAGTACATTAGAACCGTGATGCTATCCAATAGCGACGTTACCAAATGTTGTAAGAAACAAGCGTATAAGACTTCGGTTCCAGTTTGTGACGCTTAGGGTTGTGTGCTTGACTGCTGACCCGAAGGTCGCGGTATCGAATCCCGGCCGCGGCGGCCGCATTTCGGTGAAGGCGAAATGCTTGAGGCCCGTGTACTTTGTTTTAGGTGCACGTTAAAGAACCCCCGGGAGGTCGAAATTTCCGGAGCCCTCCACTATACAGCGTCCCTCATAATCATAGCGTGGTTTTGGGACGTAAAACTCCAACAATTACTATTATTATAATGCTTAGGGTTGGTTGCTTACTGTAGCTGCAGATTGAAGGAGAGGTCAATTGCGACCTCATTTCACACACTCGAGAAAGAAAAGGACACTTCGACCCGTACAACGACTTCAAATCTCGCGCGCAGAGCAGACAGCATTGTGACCGATTCTGAAAGACTGTGCGCACAGCCACAGCAAAGCGCTTTCCGCTTTTGCTCAGCTGAGACGAAAACAAAAGAAAGAAAGAAAGAAAGAAAGAAAGAAAGAAAGAAAGAAAGAAAGAAAGAAAGAAAGAAAGAAAGAAAGAAAGAAAGAAAGAAAGAAAGAAAGAAAGAAAGAAAGAAAGAAAGAAAGAAGGAGCTCGTGAGAAAGTCACGGCAGTTTGACGCCGGCCGCCGCCAGCGCTCGAAGTTTTCGTGCGAGACGTACGGGGCATACAGAACAAGACCAGAGTGCTCTACCACTAACAACACACCGTATAGCTACAGGGACGGCGTATTGTGGAATGGACGAGGAAGGATCATTTACTCTGTTGATGCCTAGCTCACCGTATAGTCGGGCATCGCACGTGAGAAAGGCGTGCGTGACGCCGGTAGAAAACATCAGAGAGGGCGCCCCAAGCGTCATTGCCTTTTCTCTCTCGCTATCTCATCCTCTGTTTCGTTGTGATTGTTCTTGTCTTCCTTTCCTGCGGCCTTCCTACTCCATGTCTCCCTCCTCTCATTTGAACATTCGTGTGTCTGCTCCAAACTCAGCAAATTTCAGCCCGTATCTCATTGTTTATGTCTTCATCTCAGATATTAACTACAATAATATTGCCTGACCGCGACCGATGCAGATCATTATTAAGATTATACCGTTCGACTAGACTTCCGCATCCAGAAAGAAAGTTTAATAAATAATTAGCGTCTTGAATTGGGCTGGTTGGTACATACTGATTTTTGAAAGAAGAAACAGCGCCAGAACAGGACGAAGACGACAGGACACAAACACGGCGCTGTGTTTGTGTCCTGTCGTCTTCGTCCTGCTCTAGCGCTGTTTCTTCTTTCAAAAATTAATAAATAAAAATTGTTGGGGTCTTACGTCCCAGAACCACGATGTGATTATGAGGGACGCCGTAATGAAGGGCTCCGGAAATTTCGACCACCTGGGGTTCTTTAACATGCACCTAAATCTAAGCACACGGGCCTCTAGCACTTTGCCTCCATCGAAATGCGTCCGCCGAGGCCGGGATTCGATCCCACGACCGTCGGGTCAGCAGTCGAGCACCATGCCCACTAATATCACCGCGGCTGGTTCCAGAAGACAGTTTAAGCGTGACAACAGCTGGAATACGGAGACGCTAGTTGATTCGAGAGTGATGAAACAATAACATTTTCTTTTTAGTTTACATACTTATATGTCAAAAGTACTTATAGATTATGTTCTCTCATTTTTTTACATTTCTTTATCGCACCAATGCTCGAGCATCTTAAGCTTTATTCTCCGTACACAAGCACCTCAAAAAACGCGCCTGCTTCTTGGTCAGTTCTTCCAGTGGATATATATTAACCACGATTGTTACGCAACAAGGCTATAGCGATGCCATTCAGAAGTTTCATGCAAGGTCAGTGATCCCTGGGCTATAAGATATACAATATAATTTCAAACCTTGAACGTTTGAATGTCTTTCCACCAGACAGAGAGCTCCATAAGCTGCGTTCTCGCTTCCATTTAATCCGAATTCATTTTCACGAATTCACTTGTTTACACTCCGTCTCTTAGTTCTAAGCGTTCTAATCAAATTTTGTTTTGGTTCTGTTCGCTTTTCATGATTGTTTTATGTTGAAGTGCCCGGTTCATTGCCAATGCACAGAGTTGGAATGCGCGTATAAACGCTGGACATACCGAATAGCGGGTTACGCCTTGGGCCCGTACGTCGCGGGCGCAATAGGCCTTATAACTTCTGTCTATAGCCAGGAAGCGAAAGCCGCCCTTAATGTCAACATTAAACCAGTTTGAGCCGGCGAAATCGTCTTTCACCGCCCTCATTTGCATTCGCGAGCAACCTCGTCAACCTACACTGTACACGCTCTCCAAGACAAATAAATGGTTACCAAGAAGCTATATTTTATAGCACGCGCCATCTTGCTTTTATAATTGTAAGCTGGGCATTCACGACAAAGTACACAACCGGACGATTTATAACAAACGTGTACTCGTGCTTCTCTCTCTCTCTCTCTCACTCACTCTACCTTGTCGTCTTTCGTGTCCTCGCCCACACTGTATGTTCACTACGCTGTAAATGTCTCTAAACTGATCGTAAAAACAGGACCGAGCCGACGGACGAAAAAAACGAGCATGCGCAGAAAGGACAACGCTAATCGCGATTGTGCGCGTACCGCCCGCAAAATCAAGCGCAAACACAAATGCGACCCTCGTTAGCTCCCCCAGCGAACACCGAAACGCAAGTCGACACATGGACATCCAGAGCAAGCAGTGGTCCGTTCCCCGCTGTACGCCCTCTTGGTATGGCCCCTTCGCCTGAAGTCGATCGGAGGAGGTTATCCAGCGGAGCATCGCGCAAGTGTTTGTGTGTATATATACATACGAATAGAGAGACGGGCATCGCAGCATCTGCTACCACGGAGGTCGATTCAACGTCGTCGTCGTTTAGCCGTTTATGGCGAGCTGAACATCAAGCGAGTCGGGGACGAGAAAGTCTGATCGGCCGGAGATACGTAGATTCCTTCCACGACCTCCGCGCGCGCCCTTCCCGAGCCCCTCCACCCCTTACACTGGACCCCACTGATGTAGTCACGGGTGTGTTCTCTCCTCCAGTGGCGGCTAGCTGTCTGCACTCTTCTTCAACTGTGCGCGGACGTTCGTGTTGTTGTCGTTGGGTAGCGTCGAGTCGCTGGAGACCTCCTGATGACGCCACGAGCAGAGGCGTAGCCGGACAACGTTTTCAGAGGGGTCCAGCCACCCTTTGTGTATGTTCGTGAGTGCGTATTTATGTATGCGTGCATATATGCGCATACAGAATGCAGAAGTTTCCGAGGGGGGGGGGGAGGGGGGAAGGTGGATTTGAAAACCTCAACTGTGTAGAGAAGAAGAAAACGGGAGAGAGGAAAGACAGGGATGTTAACCAGTTTGGCATAACCGGTATGCTACCCTGTACAGGGGGAAGGGATGGGGGAGATCGAAAGAAGAGTAAAGAAAGAGAGAAAGAGAGGGGAACACACACGCACACACATAACGTCACAGCGCAGAGCGGCAGTCTTGTGCCGTATGCGGCATCATTAAAAAGTCTACAGCCGCTCGTGTAAGTCTGTTGTCCTTAGGAATTTGAGCAATGCCTTGGTTGCTTGAACTCTCGATGACTTATCAGGATGGCTCTGGAGAATCGTGTCTAGTGTCAACGGTCTGTTGTGAAGATGAGCGAATACCAGGGATCGTCTCTGCGCAGCGTAGCGAGGACAGTCGCAGAAGATATGTTGCAAGGTCTCCTCGGTGCCGCAGGCGTCGCAAAGAGCGTTGTCGGCCATCCCTATTCGAAACGAATATGACTTCGTGAAAGCCACTCTTAGCCATAAGCGGCATAGCAGAGTGGCCTCTCTTCGGCGGAGTTCAGATGGTATTTGAAGTCGCCGCAACTCGTTGAGGTGGTGTTGCCGATAGTTTTGGCTTCTTGACGTATTCAGTGTTGAGTGCGAAATATCCTTTGCGATCCTTTGAAGCATGGCAGCAGCATCAGACCTTGAAAGCGGTATAGCCTCTTCCTTGTCTCCTTGCAAAGCTGACCGAGCAGCATTATCGGCATGTTCGTTGCCAAGCACGCCGCAGTGACTTGGCAACCATTGAAATGTCACTTGGTGTCCCTTCTCGAATGACGTATGAATGAGGTGTCTTATCTCGAATACCAGTTGTTCATATGGTCCACGCCGCAGGGCTGACAAGAGAGATTGTAGGGCTGCTTTGGAGTCACTAAAAATTGACCATCGCTGCGGTTGTTCGCGATTGATAACACAAAGTGCAGCGCGAAGAGCTGTCAGTTCAGCAGCCGTTGATGTTGTTGGGTGGTCGGTCTTAAAGCTAACAGTTACACCTTTCGCTGGGACAACTACTGCCCCGGACGAATCACGGATGGTCGTTGAGCCGTCGGTGTAAACATGTATGTGGTCGGTGTATTTCTCGTGCAGTAGAAGCAGAGATAGCTGTTTCAGGACAGGCGATGACAAATCAGATTTTTTCTTGATTCCTGGTACAATGAGATGCACTGCAGGACGAATTAAACACCAAGGTGGAATCGATGGTTTGGATGCGGGGCTGAAGCCTGACGGTAGGTTGGCGGAGTAGCTCCAGATTGTCGCGCAGTATGATGCTAGCGGTCTTTCTGAAGGCAGTGTTGCCAGGTGGTGGTTAGGAGCTCGAGCAAAATGCCTTATGTGAGCTCTCAAGGCTTCTAACGCAATGTGTGTTTGTATTGGTATATCCTTGGCGATGGCAATAGTCGCCTCTGTTGGCGCACATTTGGGCAGACCTAGGCAAACTCTGAGTGCCTGAGCTTGTGCAGCCTGTAGAAAGCGAAGATTTGTCTTGCAGGTGTTGGTTAGTACAGGCAGACTATATCTCAGAAACCCAAGAAAGAGTGCTCTGTATAATTCTAACATTGCATCTACTGACATGCCCCAGTTTTTCCCTCCCAGGAACTTGAGCAGCTGGGCAATGGCCGTCAGGCGCTTCTTCAAATAGGCCACGTGTGGGCTCCAATTGAGGTTTCTGTCAATAATTATGCCGAGAAATTTGTAGGTTCTGGCATAAGAAATCGACTGCCCGTCAATAGAAATGGCATATGGTGTCATTGGTTTGCGCGTGAACGCCACCAATGCACATTTCTCCGGGGATATTCTGAGGCCTTGTTTGCTAAGGTAGTGCGCTGTCAATGTTGCAGCCTTTTGAAGTCTTGCACGTATTTGAAGTCGTGTAACGGCTGAGGTCCAGACACATATGTCGTCTGCGTATATAGAGATCTTGATCGTACTTGGCAGGGATTCGACAAGTTGAATGAGTGCGAGATTGAATAGTATGGGACTGAGTACTCCGCCTTGAGGAACGCCTCGGCAGGTATAGCGTAGTGTGGTGGGGCCGTCTTCGGTGGACACAAAGAATGACCTTGCAGACAGGTAGCTACCAATCCATCGAAGAACTCGACCACCAAGGCCAACCACTTCAAGCGCATCGATAATAGCCTCGTGTAGAACATTATCATAGGCGCCTTTCACATCCAAAAACAACGCTGCAGATAGTCGCTTACGTGATCTCTGCTGTTGAACGTACGTAACGAGATCAAGAACATTGTCTATGCATGAACGGTCACGTCGGAAGCCAGCCATAGAGTTTGGATAGATCTTGTAGTGTTCGAGATACCACTCCAGGCGGCCATATATCATTCGTTCCATTATCTTCCCCACGCAGCTGGCCAATGCAATAGGGCGATACGAGGCAAGGTCAAGTGGAGACTTGCCTTGCTTCAGAAGTGGTACTAATCGGCTTGTCTTCCATTCGTCGGGAACGTTGCCCTCTTGCCACGAGTTGTTGTAGAGTCGCAGTAGTTCTCCCCGCGCGGCCTCACCAAGATTGCACAAGGCTCGGTACGATATGCCATCTGGCCCCGGAGATGAAGAACGCCTGCATGAAGCCAGTGCTGCCTCGAGTTCCTCCATTGTAAAAGGAAGGTCCATTCGGCTATCACGGGAACAAGGGATGGCACATCCGGCAACGGGATCTGGACGAACCGCTTGGTCAGCGATCCTCGCGCAAAAATCTTCTGCAACTTCGATGTCTTGTCGCTTTTGAAAGAGTGCCAGCGCCTTGAAGGGAAAGCGCTGTTCAGGATGACAGCGCAAACCACGCACCGTCCTCCAGATTTGAGAGAGGGGCTTGCGAGGGTCTAATGTCTGGCAAAACGTTTTCCACCGTTGGGAGGCCAATCTGTCCATACGACGCTGGATTTTCTTTTGCATTCGCCTGGCTGTCCTGAGGTCATGTATGGACTTGGTACGCCGATATCGTCGTTCCGCACGACGGCGAAGCGCTCGAAGTCGTTCCAATTCTGTATCGAAATCGTTTCGCTTAGAAGGAATCACGATCGGGCGCGTTGCGTCTTGTATTGTGCTCTTGATTGCTTGCTCTAGCCCAGTGGGCAGGCCCGCTTGGCAAACATTTTCCATATCAGACTGGAAAGTGGTCCAGTTAGTCATTCTGATGGTCTTCTGTAGACAAGACTTGGAGAGCCCTTTGATGTGAAGATAGGTAGGAATGTGATCACTTCCGTGTGTCTCAATGTCCGAGAACCATTTAACACATCTGGTGAAGGAGCTGGAGACGAAAGTAAGATCAAGGCAGCTACCGTACGTCACACCTCGAAGAAACGTTGGGCTGCCATCATTCAGGAGAGAAAGGCCATGATTCGAGGCGAAACTTGCCAATCGTCGTCCTCTTGCGTTTGTCCTTGTGCTTCCCCATGCCAGATGATGCGCATTAAAATCTCCTATAATGACCCATGGAGCAGGACATGCAGTCAATATATGTTCTAATCTTCGTGAATTAAAGTACTCGATGGCGATATATAAACGCCTATTAAAGTAAACAGGAGTTTGTTCTTTTTAACAGTCAAACACACATATTGATTGTCGTCATCAGGCGCAGTTGGCTGTAGCAAATAAGTGAGTTCACGCCGAACATAAACGATGATTTTGCTGCATGCCCCATTTGTCGAGGACATGACAGCTTCGTACCCCGATAATCTGACAGGTTTCGATATGTTGGGCTCGCAAATGACGATGATGGGGAAACCGTTAGTGTTCACATATTGGCGAAAATCAGAAAGGCGTGATTTGAGCCCTCTCGCATTCCACTGAATGACGGACGCTGTCTTGACTTCCGATCGAAAAGAAGAGTGGTTGGTAGCCATGGCTCTACTCAAGAGATTCAAGCACTGGGCTCAAAGCGTCCAGTACTTTGAGTGCACTCCGTGCAGGCGTTGTCCCCATGTCCAATAACACCTCTCGAATGGCGCCCATGAGGGAACGAAGCATAGAGATCACTTGACGATGTGCCCTAGGTACGTCATCAGCGGCGGGTGAAGTCTCCAGAGGGCGCGCCACCTCCTGAGGTTCCTTGGCAAGTAAGCTGTTCGGAAGCGCAGGCCATTCCTTTGGGGAAAGATTCCTATCCGCTGGTGTCTTTGAGCTGATTGGCCCTTTCGTAGTTTGACTATGTGGTGCCGCATTGGAGTGGGCGCTGTCGTTTCGTGCATGGGCCTTTCTTGAGGTCGAACGATGGCGCCGCCGCCCGCGCCGACGTCGGACTGCTTCGGCAGCCTCTCTGTGGGTCGAGTTATCTCTCGCCATTTGTTTGAGAACAGCACGCTCCTTCTTGATGCGAGGACAGTCTTTCGAAGAGGCAGCGTGAGATCCATTACAGTTGGCGCACTTCAGAACAGTGGAGCGGCAGGTCTCTTCCGCGTGTGGTTCAGCGCACCGGGGGCACAATAAAGAGTTGGGGCACACGCCCTTGACGTGCCCTAACCTGAACCTGAAGCCCCCGTTACATAGTATCCTTGTCACACCCTTTAACTGTTACAGTATATCCGCAAACGCCTTGATTAAATGCTGCGAGGTCTCAGGATCGACCCATGTTTTACTGTAACACCGCCTCCTGCATCGGCACAGGTGACCACAAATATGTCTTCAGGATTGACCCAGCTTACTATTACGCTGTCTCCATATAGGATCGGCCCAGTTTATTTTTATTTTATTTATGATACCTCAAAGGCCCCTAAAGGAAGGGGTTTTACATGAGGGGTTTGTTTATTTCTAGGGGTTTTACATGAGGGCTTTGTTTATTTCTACGATGTCTCCAGGGTAAACCCTGTCAAATGCTACAAAGCCTCCGGGATCGGGTATGTTTACCGTTACACTGTCTCTGGCATCGGCCTGATTAACTCTTACGACTACAGAATCAAGCAGTAGTCATTGCCAATCTTCAGGGATGAACGCAGAGATAGGTTTTACTTTGAAACGAAATCGAATTATTTTAAAGGGGAAGCAATTATTTGCGTATATTAGGAAGTGAGGTCAGCGTAGTACCGATACAAAGATTTACAACGTCCACAGGAGTGTCTTAAAGCTCCTGCGTGTTCCGCAGGAGTATATTAACAAAACAGAAAGGAAAGACTTTCCGACTGCGCACCTCCTGCGCATACAGTTCAGCGAGCTCCGTTTATCAGATTCGAAACCAACTCGGGGGAGCGACTCCAGCTATCGAGATTCAATCGCGAACAACCCGAACCACCGCGCGCGGGTTGAAACGACCGCCTGAAACGACTTTTCGATTCGTGCGTGGGCTCGAAATGCGCGCCCACGCGCATGCGCGTTTCTTTCACTTCGCGCGCCCCTGAGAACTTCCTGGGCCTCGACATATTTTTCTTCTTTTTTTTTTGCGTCAAAAAGCATCAAGAATCCGCCGCCATGCCTCGACTGATGTGACCATAGAGTTTCATGCAATATTTGCCAGAGGCAACTGTGGCGCCGCCATGGGAATAATGAGTGTAGTACGTGGATTTGTCTTAGTGCTTGCGGCTTCGAACGCACTTGTGGCTTTGTTTATTGTTGTGTATTGGCTTTTGTTTCGGATAAAAGAACGGCTTGTCGTGAACCTCGTGAGTTTATTTGAATTGGTGAGCCTAAAATGGTTGAGGTGGTGACTTAGGGGGACTGCTGAACTTTTGCAGAATTTCGTTTTGCGACAAAGCGGCTGCAGGCCACACGGAGCGTGGCCTGCAGCCGTGGTCTATTATGAAACTCTATGGATGTGATTCTCTGCGTGGCTGGTCAAGAGAGATACATTGCGACTGTATCTGCCGGGTATCTGGCAGATCTTGTTTTCTTTTGTTCTGCTTATCGGTCGAAAGTGTGCACCCGGCGAAAACGCTTTAGTGTACGATGGCGCAGACAAGACCAAGAAGTGCTATTATGAACATTGCCGAATTCCGCCATGCAGCCAAACTCCATACTGTCATCTTGTCAACTCTGATTGGCCCAGAGCGCTGTTACAACCTCCCTGATTGGTTTAAAATGTCGCCGTCACAAAATTTTGACAATATGGCGCAATTTGACAGTGTCTGCAGCATAGCACCGCCGGTTTTGCTGTGGCCGCCCTTGCCACCGTTAATTAAGTCACCTGCTTGCTGTAAGCTTACATCGTTGCCAATGGCGAAAAAAAAAAAAAGAAGAATGGCTAATTAACCGTGTTGCCCCCCTCCCACTTGGGAATCAGCTACAGACTCCAGATGACAAAGCAGAGATTATAAAAAAAAAAACTGCAACTGTTAAAGCTGGACGTTTAACATGTGATATCATTGCACATGTCCGCGCACTACTTTCTTGCATAACAATATGATGCATGCACAACAGTCATAGTGATAACCTTAATAATCTCTGATAATCTTTCGACCCGAAGATCGCGGGATCGAATCCTAAGCGCGACTGCCGCATTGCGATCGAGACGAAATGCTAGGGATCAGTATACTAAGATTTAGGTATGCGTTAAAGAACCCCAGGTGGTCGAAATTTCTGGACCCCTCCACTACGGCGTCCCTCATAATCATATCGTGGTTTTGGGACGTAAAACCTCAACGATTACTATATCTCTTCCATCTTTTATCATATATAGTTATCACGTATAACAACAGTTCTAGTAATCAAGCTTCTGCAAGATAAGCAAGCGCAGTCACAGCTAGCCGAATTATTTGTTTTATCACGTGGGTACTTCCGGAAGATAGAACGAAAACGTCGCGGAAACCTCAGACGAGTAAAGTAGGCCTTTCTGTCTCATCTCACTTTTCTCTCATCTTTCCTTTTTTTTTCCTTTTTTTTTACATGGATAAGGCTCTTCGCGAGGCTTTCAAAAGCCAAATTATATTATAGAAGTCTTTAGAGAAGCCTGGGTACGTTTTCGAAGAGAAAGAAACGGAAAGCTCAGAGCTCTGTTCACATATGTATGTGTTTTCTTTTTCCCATCTCTTTGAGCAGGACGTTAATCGATGACGCGAAAGTCAACGAACGAAACGAACACCGTAAAGCTAAAATCGAGAGGAGGCCCACCAAAGTAGACGCAGTCTCCTTCTAGCTGCGAGACCTAGTATCTCATCTCGCCTGTTTAGGAGCCTATCACTTTACTCCATCGCCAATCAACGTGAGCACCGACAGCCTGTCGCCAGTTAAAACAGAGCCCCTCAAACGATGCCTCGGTTGAAACAAAACCTGGAAGAGCGAGCGAGTGAACAATGAAAGAACGTAACACGAAAAGACAATTCTCTCTCTCTCTCTCCTCTTCAAGTTATCCCAGTCTCCTACACTGTTCAGAAAGCCAGGCTGTCTCTCTCTCTCTCTCTCTCTCTTTGTACCGCTCTCTCAAAACCACTCAACTGAAAGCGACGGGCGGTTGAAAAAATGACCGCCGCTCTCTATTCGATCAATCCTGCAACACCTTCGAGCACTCCGCAGCATTCGCAATGTGAACCCCCCCCCTTCCTTACTTCTTTCGAAAGCATACGTGGTCGAGGACAATTTATTAGGCGGAATTTCCATTCTTAGTTTCTTCATTCCAGTTCTCGCTCACTCACTATTCTCCCCCTCTCTCTTCTCCTTCGTTGCTTTTCCATGTGCAACGCATTAGGAAGCTTCGCTCACGATGACGCCGGGTGGGAGGGCGGCGGGAGGAGGGCTCATTTGGCGAGGCGCATGCGCATTAAGAGACGCCACTCACAATGGACGGGAGTTAAGAAGGAGAGAGAGTGGAGAACAGAAAGAGAAAGGGGAGCCCCCCATCGTTGTAGGTCGTTACTACTGCAAGTCACGTATACACGCGCCGGTCATCTCCTGCCCGCGACGGGCTGTGCTTTCGGCTGCCGATCCGAGCGAGAGAGAAGCGGAGAGTTGCCCAGGAAGGCCTCGGATAGCAGCTGCCGCCGGGAGCGCCGCCTGCCGTCATTCGACGTCGTTCTAACGAGGTTCTCCTTCTCTCCTATACCCCTCGCACTTGACTCTCTCCATCCACCTCGCGAGAGTCTATGCATCAACTATGATGGCAGGCGTGGATAACGGCCGGCCGTCGCCACAGCAGCGACGGCAGCAACGCTCCTCGTAGATGGCGCCACCAGATCACCCCCTTCACCTAGGCCCCCTGCGGGTCCCACACCGCTCGCGTCGCGGCGGACGGGAAATGAGAGGACGACAATGAGCAGGCCATGCTTGTTTCCCTGCCTCTCTCGGTTTGGTGCCTGGAGCAACTTTGCTTTCTTTCTTACTTTAGGGGCAATTTACGTTGACCCCTCAGCCACCTCGTAGTCGTTTTTCGTCTCTCCAACGAGGACTGTCTTTCCTCTTTTTTTCTTTTCTTTCTTTCTCGAGGGACCTACACCGGTGGCGACGTCCTTCCGATTCGACTCTTCTTTCTTTTTGTTTTTGTCCGGAGGTCAACCTCGTTGGCTCACCACGAGATTCCTTTCTTTGTATCTTTCTCTTCTCTTTTTGTTTCGTTTAATTCTGGGTCCTTTCTCTTTCCGCGTGATCGCTGGTGCGTGTTCTGAACGTGGCCTGCGTCAACCGTTTCTTTCTTCCCTGATGTACGCAGCTATACAGGTTGCGTCGTTTACGCAAGTCCTACTGTCTGCCCCTTGCTACATTACGTGCTTCAACTTTTTTTTTCTTTATAGTGTTGCTGGCATAAGAATTATGGCTAGGCAGGCTAGCGTGCAGCAGAAGCAGCAGCAGTTCGGACGACAATGGACATCAGTGCACGTTTTCTCGCCCCCCCCCCCCTCCACCTCCACACACACACTTTTTGTTTTTTGCTCTCAGTTTCTGTCTTTTCGCAAGCAACTCGCTACAATATGATCCTCCGTACGTACACGTGTATTACTGTTCACCAGGAGAATAGGGCCGGGACCTCCTGAATTTTCGCTCCCCCAAGACTCAGCATTACCATGGTACATTAATTTTCACTCCCCCAAAACCATAGCACATTCACGTATCATACAGGACGGTAGCTAATGTCGCATTTATACAGTAATGTACGTACGTATACATGTTCGAACGCACATGCATTTGCATCGACGTAAATTGACACATTATCGTGCCGGAATGGAACATGAGCGCATAAAGTCACACGTACCGTTATACATTAGTCTAAGACGACTCGAAGGTGAAAGAAGTCTTCTTTCCCTTAGCAGTCGATTGTATTGACTCCCCTTTCAGCGCCCAACGTAGGCTTGCACTGCCTCCAGGATCAGAAGCATTGCAAGCTTTCTGCACCTCACGTGGTTTTGCAGTGCCTCTAGGATGACCAAGTTACGATGTCAGGTGATGACGTAATGATAACAACTCAAATATAGGTGGTATCTCGTGTTGATGCCAGCGGTCAGGTCACTTTTCGCGTTTGATGAAGCATCTAACGGTTTCGCCTTAAAAGGTTGTCGCACCGAGACCGAGCGCCTCTTGTGCGACGGGTAGAGTTATCCCGGCTCCCGCGCAGCAAGACCTGTCCGCTGTATGATATACTAACTATCGCACCGCATGTGACACATTCTCGTTACCTTCTGCGAGTTGTAGGGCGGGACCTCGTCCGAACAGTGTAACAAGTGCGACTGAATTTCAAAGGACACACTTTAGTTCAACGAACTATAACAGCAAAGCGACAGAAGAGGTGTCAAGTGGGTCTTTGCAACGAAAATCCCGAGACACGATCATTTATTGCGCTAGAAAAAGCTGGGTTACGTGAAGGAAATACAAATGTCGCTGGGTAACTTTATTTTTTCCAGGATGTCTACCGTCGGAGGGAGGAAATACCTGTAGCCTTTCGCGACGACCGCCTCATAACGCCAGAGCGAGAAAAAAATAAGAAGTCTCGCAGGTCTTTAAACGGGGGAGTGATGACAACAAAGACGCCACCATCTATCAGCCGCGCGACAAGAGTAAGCCACTGATAAGAACAAGCCCGATAAAAAGATGGAGCGGAGCCTTCCGGCCGGACAGGCGCGGAAAACCGCCAAGAGGTCGCTATATTCGATGACCCAAAAGTGCGGACAGAAGGGGCACTTCGCGCGTTTTAAGGGGAGATAGGCATCAGGTTAGCAGCCGCCATGTCTCAGCAACCCACGTCTTTAGGGAGAGAGGTGGGGGAAGGGGGGAGGTGTTCTGTGTTGTGTGTATAGAAGTGGGGGTGGAGGGATGGAAAGAATGGCGACTGAAATGGCAACTAAGTAAAAACAAAAGAAGCAGTGTGCGAAATAAGTGCCTCGAAGTCGGTGTGTCGGTGTTCGAGGGAAAGAAGGAAAGGGGAGGTGGGGGTTGCATGCTACAAGGATTATTCACGCTTGCTTCAAACCCCCTCCTCCAGAGTTTCCCTTTCCTTCCTCTGTTTCGACGCCATACCCACGTTTCTTCCGAATGAAAGATGAAGTCCGCTCTTTCGGGGCTCGCAGACAGGAACTGCAACGGCAGCCAGGCGCCGGCGTCGGAGATCTAGGGGGCCACTTGGCACCGGAGTGTCGCGGCTTCGCTTGGTCGGGGACGTGCGACGAGCAACGCGATCCCTGCTGCCTCGGCCACGAGCTGAGCGGTTGCGAGTTGAGGAGGCGGCAGGACCTGTTGAGTGTCACCGCGAGGAAACACCAACGTCGTCGACGTGTCTCAAGAAGTCGGGACCCGATTCGAGACATCGGTGGGAAGGAACCGTGTGTGTCTGTCTGTGTGCGCGTGCGTGAGCGCCACGTCGCGGTATCTTGGACGCGTTTCTGAGGAGCGGTGGTGCCCATTTGCATTGTTTTTGTTCGTTCTTTGTTTTCGCTCAAGTGGTTCAAAAGAAAAACGGAGTCAAGAGAGAGCCTTCGTCATGCAGTGGACATAAATTAACATGACGGCGACGATTTGAAACAATAAGAACCTGTTGTGAACCTGTTTTATTTTGTTTGTTATAAACCAAATGAAGCGGACTTAACAACGAGACTGACGAAATCAGAAGCTCGCAACGTAATAATTGGATCATATGAGGCGGTCCCTGGACAAGCTCGTACGATACGTATTACCTCATGTTTGTTATGAGTGTAATGATGTGTCAAAAAGAAAGGAATAAAAGTACAGAAGAAAACACGGACCGTTTTGCTCGCAAAAAATCGTGCTTGTGGTAAGGAGGAGAGTTTCAATTTCGAGACCGACGCTGCTACTTCCATTTCGCATATTTTGACACCTACAGTGGTGTCTTCTGCAGGGACTTCTCTACTAAGGGACATTGCTCTTCTCTACTAAGGACGTTTGGTAGACGACTGAAGTTCAGCTGATAGTATCTACTCCAAGGAGTTTTTTTTTTTTTTTTAAACCTCCTTGATCTACTCTAAACCCAAGGCAGGCAACTTGTAGTTCCGCACATTCGCAGTGTCGCTTGTAATATTTGAACGTACTTGGATATCCGGGCACGTCCTTCAGAAGACCTCAGAGAGCGATTCGTGCGTTGCTGCATTTCCTGGTCTCAACAGGCCTCGCGTAGTTTCGATGCAATATCTTCTGGGTGATGCGACACCCTCGACCAATCCTTCCTGGATATTGATCCGCCGCGGTGGCCTATAGTGGTTATGGTGCTCGACTGCTGACCCGAAGGTCCCGGGATCGAATCCCGGCCGCGGCGGCCGCATATCGATGGAGGCGAAATGCTATATATATTTATATAGAGGCCCGTGTACCTAGATGAAGGGACAAGTTAAAGGACCCCATGTTGTCGAAATTTCCGGAGCCCTCCACTACAGCGTCTTTCATAATCATGTCGTGGTTTTGGCATGTAAAACCTCAACGATTATTATTATTCCTGGATATCGATGCGCCTAGTCTGCAGAACCGCGACATCGAAAAATAAGCAAAATACCATTTGGTATTTGCGTACGGAAAGCCCTTTTCTTCGGCTAAACGTTTTGCAGAAGTGACTGCACCCGGCTATCTTATGACTTCGCGCGCAGTTGTCCACTTTGGCTATCTCTAGCGAAGTGGTCCGCACTGAAGGGCGGACGTGCTAGAAGAAAGTTCGTCTCTGTTGTCTTGTGTTCCGCCATTAACGTTAATACGATCGAGCAATTACTAAATACCAACTTGGCCACGTTTTCAGTGCTTCCTCTAGACAATTTTCGCTTTGCACACGCTTACTATGCACACAACAACAACGACGACGACAACAACACAACAACAATAACAACAAAAGGCCAAGCGTACACACGCGCAACAAGCATGTACAATTAATAATTGCTGGGGCGTTTGGTGGCAAAACCACGGTATGATTATGAGGCACAGCGTAGTGGAGGAATTCGAAATAATTTTGAGCACCTGGCGTTCTTTAGCGGGCTTACCTAAATCTAAGCACACGGGTGTTCGTTGCATTTCGCTTCCATCAAAATGCGACAGCCGTGGCCAGTATAGCGCATTCTCTGTACAGATACACTCAATGAGAAAGTGAACGTCGTTAAAAAAATTAAATTGTGCTGCGTTACGAGCCAAATTTAAGACATAATTATGAAGCACAGTGTAGTCAAGTACGTCTGCAGTAATCTGAATTAATCCTGGCCACTTGGTGCTCCTCAGCTTGCACAATTCATCTTAGCGTCCACCTTGCAAGCCGCATAAAAGCTTCACGATGTTGCAAAGAAAGACCGGGAGGCAATGAACTGCGGCTGCTCCACCGCACCACTTGCCTCCCACTCTAAAGCACACAAACTGCTTATGGTTGTGATGGGTGGACGCGAGGTGGCTGGGGGTGAGGAAGGGGGGGCTGCAACCCGAGGAGCCCACCCCCCAAGGCTCTCGCGGCGACGGCGTCAGTAGCGGCAGCAGACCGGGACAGGCGTCACCCCACCCGCCGCGACGTGTCGCCACGTCGGCGACAGTCGGCGGCACGCGTCTTGTCTGTCTGTCGTCTACTGCATCCGCGTCCCGTCTGCAGCCACCGACTGCTGCAGAAGACCAAGAGGGGGGTGCAGGCAGACGACGGGAGAAGAGGGGCGTAATTTGCCTTTAAAAGCCTCGCCCATTCCAACCTCCCCTCTTGGTCGCTACCGTAGCGCTGTTACTCCCACCCCCCACTTGCACCCCCACTTGCACCCCCTCTGAAACGCAGACACCCTTCGATGCTCGTGCCGCCTCAGGTTTACGCGAAGAGAACACCCGCTGAGGATGCAGACAGACGGGAGCGCAACACCGCTGCCTCGGAGGCAGTGCGGGGCAAGGCGCCGACTAGTGGTTGCGGGGGTGGGGAAAAAAATATACATATATATAGAAGAGAGATGACCGTGTGACAGAGTGGGAGCGTGGCGAAGGGAAAGAGCTGTAGGTAAACACTCGTAGTTTCGGTATCCAGGTGGAAGTTCTTTCTTTCTTTCCTTCCTTTTTTTTTCTTGTCTTGGTTATCGCCCATTGTTCACCGTCGGCGTTCACCTCGAAGGCAAACAACCGTCGACTTACCGTGCTCGCCCAGAATGTCGCCGACGGCTCCAAGTGTCGACCTCCCCATTCTCCACATTTCAAGAGCCTCTGCTTTTTTTTTTGCTTTTTTTAGGGTCACTTTCGGAAGCTTTCTCACCGAAGACGCGACAGCAACGCACTCACAACCACAAAACACACACGCACTTCACCGCCTATTCTTAGGCCGGAAGTCATGGTGGGTGGGCACAGTGGCTGCATGGCGTGCATGCTGGCCTCCGGCTAGCCAATGTATATGTGTACGCAATGTCGCCCATGTCAACTTTTCACGGGCGTACGCACGTGGTCCCTTCCTCAACGAAAGAGCCAATTGAGCGAAGTGACTGGAAAGTGAAGTACGTGAGCACCTTGTCGTTTTATGTTTACTTTCGCTGGTATACCTCGATATAGCCAACGCAGTTATAACAGATTATCGGCTGGGACAAAATAAAACCTAGTTTGTTTCTTGCCAGTGTGAGCATGTGACATATGTAGGCTTGTATAACGAATATTAGCCTTTAACCTCGATATAACGAACGTGGATATAACAGATTATCAGATATAAATAAACTGAATGTGTTTTTCGTTTTTCGAGCATGTAAAAAACACGTGTATATATATATATATATATATATATATATATATATATATATATATATATATATATATATATATATATATATATATATATATATATATATATAGAAACTGTATCAAATATCAATATAACGAGCACCGATATAACAGATTACCTTATATAACGAAGTCAGTCAGAAATGTTTCTCAAAAACACAACTATCTAACGAATACGCACTTACGAAAAAATATCGAATACAGCGAAGGTGTTTTCATCTCAAGCGCGGTTTGATAATATCGAGGTCTGATTTAAACGTGTTTTGCGTAGTTCAAACTCAAGTGAAAGTACAGCACGAACGAACACGTTGCGTTGTCTCTCTACTCCGAGAGTTGTTTTGGGGTCACGTGCCCGTAAGTTTATGGAATTTGCGCACGTAAAACGCGTAGGCGAGACCCCCAACGTATACGCACCGCGTCGATTCACCCGCAGATGCATAGAAACCAGAGGATCGCCGTTTGCGGCCGCCCCACTTGGTATACGTAAAGGTGAGCATGCGCGTACCCACACATACTCGTCCGCGGCCATGAATATTCAGCGTTTGGTCGCGTTATACGAGCGTATAGCTGCTTCGATACCATCGTGAAAGCGCGAGACCGGGCACATAAATAAAGTTACTTAATCCTCTTCGTGCCACGCGGGCCGGTACAACAACACATCGCCGATTCAGAAAACGCGAGAAAGTCGGAGGTGCACGTTGTGTGGTGCAACGTTCTTTTTTTTTTTTTTACGATACGCTTGGCATGTGACCTGGCAGCTTAAATTCTGGAGAGAATCTTTAATTCGCGCATCGCGTCAATTCTTACACATGAGGTGAAAACACGAGACCACCGCCCAAAGCACTCCGTGCCGATGGTTAACCGGGGAACCTGAAACATCCGGCCCCTGTGTTTATCACTGGGTTAATCTCGACGGTTCATGAAAGACTCTTTCTCAAATAATGATTTTTTTACGACTCTGTCTAGAAATCTTAACTGGCGCTTGCCGCCCGTGTGTCCCCACTTCTTCGCCTTCAGTGTACCAGTGGTGACTTGCGTAATTTCTGTGGCACATAGGATGCGCGCATAGGATGGACGACTTTTGCTTTCGCCTAGCCGTATACGGCTTCAGTGTAAAACTTTTGAACTAATATTCGCGCGAACTAACTTTTTCAAATGTTAATTTTCTTCTCTCGAAAACGCCGTTAGTGATTGAAATGCCTTACCCCGAAATTTCCATTGGTTGCAACTTGCAACTGACCTCTTGCGTGATGCAAAACTGGCTGCGTCACTAACATTTTTCTGCGACACTCGCAGAAGCTTTCCTACGTTTACCATTTGTCGTGCGTACGGTTTTTGGACGTGAAATCCCAGCAAGTAAGTAAGAAAGTAAGAAATTTCCTAATGAGGGACCATCGACATGGACGCAAACACAATCTAAAGTGCCGCCTGTGGCGTGGTTATCAGATAGAACGATTTCTTTTTATGCAACATGAAGGCATGAAACCCATGAATAATTAATCCCTACAAATAACGCACAACGTTGGAGGGGGGTGGTTGGGGCTGGACTTCCGAGTGCACCAGTCATGTTGCTTTTCGAAGCAGTCGGTGACGTGCTCTTGCACCATTCCGTTTGTACGGTGTATCCGTGGGAAAGCGTTGGATAAGTAGACAGCGATATATAGTAGGTAGGTATACGCGTCGGGTAACCGTCTGTAGTCACGACAGCCGTGTGGACACGAGCTCATATTTCATAGCCCCTGTACAACACAGTATAATGGAAGCATCGATCGATAAGATCGAAAGCACGATGCGAATATATATGTTGCTGAGAGAAAGACTCCGCTGAAACGGCAGTGCAGCAGTGCACTCGCAACAGACGACTGGAATCATTTCTACCAGAGGTCGCCATTTGCGTATATCGCTTTCGGATGTAGTGCATATACATATAACAAATAGGCGTGCGCACGGAGGGGGCTGCCCCCCCTATTCACCTAAGGGGGGCGCAATGTCAGCCCCATACATTGTGATAATAGGGAGAGGGGCGATGCGACTCGAGGGTAGGGGGGGGGGGGGGCAATGTCAGAGCCATACATTGACATAATTGGGAGGGGGGGGGGGCGCTGCGACAAACTTTCGCCCCCCCTCCCCTGAAGGGAACCCTGCGCACGCCTACTGATAACACAGGTCATATTTCTTTGAAACTCTTGACGCTCGATAGCTGGTATTCACTGTATACATATACGGATGTACTTTCGTCTATGCGGGACGAAGCATAACGCCTATAGCTCGACGTCCAAATGCAACGACAACCGCACACTTAAGCTGTATCGATACATTTAAAATACTCGCGAGAACATTTCGCCTGTAAAATAACCCTTACGAGATATCTGGAGGCTCTCGTACTGTCATATGCAACTTCAATGTATAGTGTTTTACTAACAAACGCACCATAGCTAGGCGTTAGGGGCAGTTATGACTATTTTACAGGTGGGTTTCGGTTGCTTTGACGCATTCGACGTTTCATCACCTTATTCATTCGCGCCGCGATATACAAAAATAAGAAAATGTTTACCAGCCTAAGGTGGCGGTACTCATGTGCCTTACGTAAAATCATCGATAGTTAGCCATTCCGGGAAGCCATAGTTGGGCATTTCAGAAGGACATCATGCTGTACTTTCAAGGTTCTCGTAATGCACACGTCACGAACGCAGGGAGTATACACGCCGTCCGTTATCAGCAGTCGCAAGGTGAAGCGCGTGTCGTTTATCAGATAACGAGATGCTATTATTATACGGGCATGCGATATATACTCAACTGAGAGCGCCGTATCGATGCCCTGCAGGCATTTTTGTATTTTCTACTTGATTATTTCCATATACTAGCACGAATTTCCGCTCTGCAGGCTAGAATAACAGACGTCACCAACTATGCAGGAACGATGTTGAAATGTTTGCTGTTTGAATCGGCCCGTAAGCGATGAAGAGTGGAAGTGTCAATGTTTTCCCATGCCACGGTGGTCGTATTTCAATAGTGCTTAAATGCAAAAACATCAGTGTAATTAGATTTAGGTGTACCTTAAAGGGACCGCGAGTGGCCGAGGGATACGCTATACGGGATGCCTCATAATCATGTCACGATTTTGGCACGCAAACGCAAGCAATGTGTGCCAATGTTCAGTCGTATACTCTAAAAGCTGGGTGTCTAAATCTACAAGTATACAAATCGGTGACGGCTCCCCCGCGGCGTAGCAAACTACGATCTCGAAGGCTGAGCTTTTACAAATTACAGGCGCCGGAAGAAAGTTTCGAAGCTGCAAACACGTTACGGCCGCCACGGTCATGACATCGTTTTTTTGTTGTTGTTGTTTAGTTCATACGAAACGTTTAGCTAGCCACACCACGTTCGTTTTCGGTTTGGTAACAATATGGCCTTTCAACCGACCCCATGCGTTATGCTTGTATACGTGTGAACTGGTTCACCTATAGACGGACGTGTAAAACGATTACGAATTTAGCACCGCTCCCGGATTACGCTTAACACGCGTGCCAAAGGAGACCGAGAAATAAAAAAAAAACTTACAAATGTCGAGTATATGGCTAGCTGGACGTCGTAAAGCCACCACAATAACCGCCGCGCACAGCGGGTTCGACGTACCACGTAGCTAGCAAACGCTGATCCCTGTTCAAGGCCGACGGTGTGCGCTTGACCCCACTGCGGGCACCACATAAATAACAGCCACCTGGCACTGTCCAGAGAGCCACGAACGGACAACCGTCGCCATTCGAATCTCAAAAAATAAATAAATAAATAAAGGCGACGGCGAAAAAAGAAAGAAAAAAAAACAGTGTTAGGTACTTTGCATGGCTGCGCGCTTCGGACCTGCGCATGATTTCCATGCGATATGCTAATTGTATACATACGCGCTATACAGCTGGCCACGAGTATGGCTCTCGCCTTACAAAGTGGGACAGCGGATGACTGGAATAGTCGGTGTATCACATCTTCCATGTCTGGTACTCCGATTTGGAAATGAAAAAAAAAAAAAAAGCACGCGTTTCGGTGCTAGACTTGGGCACGGGCATATTTCGCCGCCCGACCCGTCCCGATACAACAACGAGCGGGTAACCATAAAAGATTGTCCGTCGTGTAAGGGCCGCTTATAGCACGGAAACAAAAGGAATGGCCTCACTGTCTCGAAATTTTTTCTGCATCCCTTGAAGACAACAGACTTGCACCGGCGGTTATAGACGAATGGCGATATTGCTCCCCCTGTCCCTCTTTCTTTCTTTCTTTCTTTCTTTCTTTCTTTTCTTTCTTTCTTTCTTTCTTTCTTTCTTTTTCTTTCTTTCTTTCTTTCTTTCTACCTGTAACTTTCAAACTCTCCTATCCCTTTCCCCTGTGTAGGGCAGCATACCAGTTTTTTTAGGCTGACTATAACGTCCCTGCCTTTCCTCACTCCTTCCTTCCTTGCTTGCTTGCTTCCTTCCCTGCCTCAGGTGTAGGAAACCTACACACATGCTCAGGACGAAGGGCCACCATCGGAGTTTTACACAAAACCCTTCCCCTTGCTCGAACATCATCTCCTCGCCACTTCCGAAGTACCGCGGCGGCATCTTGAAACGCAGAACGTCGTTTACAAAACGTCAATGAGTGCCGGCCGACGTCCATCAGGCTAGCGAAAGAAAAGAACACCACAAGGAAGACCTTTCAGGAGGACCGAGGCAGCGCAAGAAAAAAAAAATAATAAAACGACTTCCGCCGTTTGAACAGTCAACCCGACGGGTTTGAAGCGTGTGACTACACGCAATTGATATTGATGATGTATACTTGCCCTTGAGGCCGACGCGAAACTACACACGTGGCGAGCGGCTGTGCATACCTGTTGACAGCGCTTTCCAACTTCCCTTCCTACTGCGCATTACTGTACTGAGAAACGTGGTACACGAAGACGGAGTGAAGCGCACACGGCAGGCACTTCCAAATCGTGACCACCGGCTTGATCACAGAGTTCTCCTAGGGCTTACCTTTGGGGCAGAAACTTAAAGAATATACAAGGAAACTCAAGGAGTTAAGGATTGATAATGGTAGGTGTAACGTTGCGAGATATGAAGAGGACACAGTGTATCGGAAAAGAAGCAGCGGCAGCCCTCGTGGGCTTTGAGAAAAATCCGGAACGACCACTAAACGAGCTGTGCAGGCCGCGTAATGCGTAGAACACGTATACCGTTGGTCAGTCAAAGCAACCGCAAGGCTGGGAAACGCAGTCGAGGTAGCCAGAGGGCTAGCTGGTGTGATGAAATTGGAAACCTTGCAAGCATAAAATGGAAGTCTGCTCGCGCATGACACAGTGCATTGGATATCATTGGTAAAGGCCTTTGTCCTGCATTGCATACGAAAATAGGCGGATGATGATAATGGTGACTGCACTCAAGCCGTCGCTGGTATACCATGAACAGCTCTTTGGAAGCTCCATGCGCTCCGGAGCGTTAAGGTTAATGCCAGTAGTCATAGGCGTTTGTCTGACTACAGTCCGACTTGCTGTTTGCTTAATTATTCATGACCTTGTTTGTATCTTTAATCCTCGTTGGCGGGCGCATAACCTTAGTGCGGTGCGAACACCGTCTATTTTCCACGCCCTTCCTTGGTATTGCTCGTAAAACAAAAATGACGCAATGAGTAATTATAACAATATCATTAACTACTCGTGTCCCCCCCCAACCAGGTCGATTTCTGTCGAATGTTATTTTTTGGAAAACAGCGGTTCGTCAGAGTGAAAGAAACAAAGAAACAAACAAGCAGAATTGAAGTCCTATCGCTCCGCTCCATATACCACTGTGTTGTTGTTCGCACCGGTGAGTGTCAAGGGTTATACTTCACGTCATACACAAAGTAGGCAATCACACACGCATTGTTTATGTATAGCGTCGACTGCAACAAACAAAAACAAGAGGAAGAAAAACAAGTGGTCACCACAGAAACCATAATAGTAAAGTATAGTCGTCATTAAATGAAAACCTAACTAAACTAAACCGATCAACATTACACCGCGCTTCGTGTGCGAAGTGCATAGCCGTAGTACTCGGCATTGTCCTTGAGAAAGGTTTCAGGCGACTAGTTAGAAATGAGTCGTTGTTTTTGCGACCGGGGCCGTGCGGCAGAATTCGAATTCTTTTAAGCGCTGTGTGACAGCAACGCGCTTGCCGCCCTTGGACTGCCGTCTATTCAACGTAAACAAATTGAAAGCGACCTCTAAAGCGTTCATGCAGCAGCCGTGCTCGTTCCTTCTAGACAGAGAGAGAGGGAAAAGCAGGGAGGGACCTTTCGGTTTGCGACCCTACACAGGACGAACGGCTGATGAACAATACAAAGAAGAAAGCGCTGGCTGCAAAAACGAGATTCTTTTTTTTTTTTCTTCGGCTAGTTTGTTGTTGGTATGCACATGCAAAGCTTCTTATTTACAGCAATGTCACATATTTGGTTGTTGTTGTTGTTGTTGTATAACTCCATACATATGGAAAATTATGCAACATTACTGTCGGCTATCCCAATGCATAGTTGAGGAACATCGCCCACAACCATTTCCCCATTCATTTAGTTGCCACGCACAGCGCACATTGCATGTATACATATATATCCATGCGCCATGTACACACCGTTTTTGTGTGAAATTACATTCCAGCAGTAAAACGACTGGGAATCATAACTTCTGGCCGCAGCCAACACCTAAAATGCACACGTTAAATGCCTATGTTACTCAAATGTGTATGTTAATGTTCATACAACGTGGAACATGATATGGAACAACACGAATGAGAAATCGATGCGGAAAATCTAGCTGTGCCTATGCTTGCTTGCTTGCTCATAAAAACACACGCATTATCACACTGGTCATGGGAGGCGCGACTCTCGGATCAGGCCTTGGGAAGCCAACTGGCAACCCTGGACGAAGGGCCCCACCCACATCAGTTGCTAATAGGAATACTAGTTGATAAACGTTTATTCTCTCTCTCTCTCTCTCTCTCTCTTGCTTGCCAGCTCACTCAACTCACCTTCACTCACCACTCACTCACTCACTCACTACACTCACTCACTACCATCCCTCACTCACCCTCACTCACTCACTCATCATCACTCATCACTCACTCACCACTCACTCACTCACTCACTCGCTCGCTCGCTCGCTCGCTCGCTCGCTCACTCACTCACTCACTCACTCACTCACTCACTCACTCACTCACTCACTCACTCACTCACTCACTCACTCACTCACTCACTCACTCACTCACTCACTCACTCACTCACTCACTCACTCACTCACTCACTCACTCACTCACTCAAAAGCTATTCGTGCACTACTTCCGCCTCGTGTTTTGTGCGCAGTTGGCGTTACTCACTCCAACGTACGGCTGAATCACTCGCAAAAAATAACTAGCAAAAAATTTAAAAAGCTGTCCAACCGACTACATATATTACGCGTCCTTCTCGATGTTGAGCGTCGGCCTCGGGCATCAACGACGACGCGAGTGAAAAAGAATGTTGAAACAAAAACCAATAAAGTTGTTCCCTCTCTCTCGAAACAAAAACGAGAGTGAAAGATGGTCCACATACTTTAGGTATGTGAGACGTCCTCTTTCCACTCCAAAAAAGAAAATTCGAGAGAGATTGATCTTAAAGAAGCGGCAACTGGGCATTCGTTGCAGCGAAGCGAGAAATTTTCGCTTCCACCAGCGGGGTTCACAACCGACGAATACTTTGTTTCTCTGTTTTTTTTTTTTTTTTTCGAATTACTGGCGTGACGTTCGCGGAGGCAGCCCGGGCTGTCTGTCTAGACTCGTATAAGCAGGAATAACGACGGATTAAGAGTGTGGCTGTTATGTGTACCACCATCGAAGTGAGGGAGGAGATCCCAGCATGCACCGAGGCCACTGATCACATGAGCACGCAAGCAAGCTGCTGCCGGGATCCGCGCGTACTAATGAACTAAAAAAAGAAAAAGAAAACCATCTCGCAACCTGCCGTCGAGTGAGACGGCGCCGGAATTCACCGCACTTTATTAAAAACAGAAAAAAAAAACCTACGAGTTTAAAGAAAAAACGGGCAAAAGAAAAAGAAAGAAAGCGAAGTGAGGAACGCGACGTATGAAGCTGTTAATTTTTACGTCCTCGAAAAAAAAAAAAAAGGAAGTAAAACAAGATATGCGGTAGACGGTTTAGCAGTGGGATAGAGAGCGAGTGGGGGAGGGAAGTGATGTGGTTGGGCGTGAAGCAGCCGTCGTGGTTTATGTATAACGAGCCAAGAACAAAAACAGAAAGAAAAACGATGGAAAACAAGCGCGAAGAATCTCCTCGTCGTGATCTGGGAATGATCGGGAAGGGCATGTTGTGAACAACTTACCTGTTTCGCGTACGTCCTGTAACGAGCGTCGGTGCCGGATTCGGGAGGTGTCTGCGTGAGGAAAGAAAAGCGAGAATGAAAGGAACAGCTAGTGAAGTTGCAACGAAATTCTTGAACGTCTTGACAACGGCGCAAAATTACGACACGGACAACAAAATACGAGGAACACACCACACACAGTGTGGTGTGTCCTTCGGCGCTGCAGTGTGTCCTTGAATCCCCTCTTGTCCGTGCCGTAATTTAGGCCGTTTTCAAGGTGTTCAAGAGCTATTACCAACCAGCCCAGCCGTCACTTCTTCTACAGTACAACGAAAAAGCATGCGATGTGATCTGGACGCGGTGTGGTGAGAGTCATAAAGATGGGGGGGGGGGGGGGGGGGGGGGTGGGGGGGGGGGGTCGTAGTCATTGTAAAACGGAGAATCATTTTTTCCCCGGTATCTGTGCGAGCGACGAGGCGATTTGAGTGAGAAGAATCACGATACCCGGCGCACCAATTCGAGCGTGCCAAGCGTACCGCTAGCCCTACAACCGGAGACAGTATAACCCGGGCTACATGTGAGAATGCAAAGCTTCCACTGCCGAGCAAAATGATCTTAATGAGAGGGAATCAAGGAAAGCGAGAGGAGGGGGAGGGGAGGGGGAGGAGTTAGCCGTCTTTTTTTCTTTCTAGTAATAACTTAACAAACTGATTTCTTTTTCTTTTTTTTTTTCTCGCAAAGTGCACGACAGCGGAATTGTGAAAAGAAATATATTTTCACCGTACGATATGATTAAGTGTCCCTCTTTCAGGCGCGTGCACAATTTTACAAGCGCATAGCCTACACGGGACGAAAGAAGGTGTCAGGCTGCTTTCTTTATATTTAGAGGGAAAAGTGGGAACCTTTATTGTAACCAACCTAATCTTCCGTGCATGTCCCATCGGGGGAGTGACACCTCCACACCTTAGAAAAAGGCTACTTGTTCGTTTGTTTCGTTTGACGTATACGGGTTCGGAAAACCCGCTATACGCGAAGCAACTGTAGCCCCATCAACGCGTTCTATTAAACTATGACAAACCCGGCGTGGTCTATTGCTTAGCAGTTAAATGTTAAAGTTAAAAGGCCGAGGACGCGGGTTTGATGCCCGGCTATGGGCGGCGCAATGCAAGAGCAGCCGTGTATGCACTTAGATTTATGTTCACGCGAAAGAAATTAATCCGGAGTCCTTCACCTTGGCGTGCCTCATAGGTAATCATGTGCTATTTTTCTGGCACGTAAAACCCCAGTAATTATTGAAATGAAGGAAGATAATTCTGACGTTTTCAATTTTGAATTTTTATTGAAATGAAGGAAGGTTAGAAAGGGAAGTGTTACTTAATATTAAAAATTGATGTCCCTCGAGCACTCCAGCAGTACAAGAAAACGCGAGCGCTATAGACGCGAACAATGTAACACGGTGCAAGCACGGCTGAGCAAACAAATGTAATTTGAACAGGTGCGTGTAGAGAGTCCCAGCAAATAAAGGTATATACGTAGAAACGCCGAAGTCATTGAGGTATAGAGTACTTCGCATGACTTCACACCGCCTTGGTGACCGGCAAGGCCATGTGCTGTGATATTACGGGATATATATTTTATACATATATATCTTCGTCCGTCGAGTGGCCATGCATGTAAGCGTCATGCGTGGCTGAAGAAACGCAGCGAACGCACTGGCACGAATAATGGCTTGCATGGAGGGAACCGCGCATGCGTACAGCGAGAGCGGCGCAGCGCGAAAGTTTTCAAGGGTGTGTGCTACACAGGACGCGCTCGTATAGTAACAGTTGCCTGTCTTTCCGCCTCGAAAGAAGAGAACAACATCACTTGGCCGACAATAAAGTTCACCTCGGCGTTCTTCCTTATATATAAAGATTATCAGTGTACACAGCGTTTGTCGAAAGAGATGAAGCCACTTTAGAAAACAGGTTCTAAAGGGGATCTCGGCATTTTTCGGGATCCTCCGCGGTTGTAGTTGCTGCCGTCTTGCTGAACAGGTTGCATTGAACTCAACTCAAATGCCTTTCCCAGCTATGCTATAGACCCGCCGCGATGGTCTAATGGTTATGGTACTCGACTGCTAACCCGAAGGTCCCGGCCGCGACGGTCGCATTTCGGCGGAAGCGTAGTGCTAGAGGCCCGTGCGCGTAGAAGGTGGCTCAGGCTACAGCGTCTCTCATAATCATATCGTGGTTTTAGGACGTGAACCCCAAACAATTAATCTTATTATTTCTTTATGCAAATTAATCGACGGCAGCAGTGTTGTATCTTCAACAACTAAACGAACAGTGTTACTGTATAGACGCATGCGCGTAACAACGGTTGGGTTCGTGCATTCAGCGTTTCGTGACCTTGTTTATTCACGTCGTAATACGGAAAAAAACAAAAACACATTCGTTTAACAGCCAAGGTGAAGGCGCCCATATGTCTTACGTAAAATCGTGTATATATGCCGCTGGCACAATGGTTATAGTAGATGTAAGCACGCACCATACGCTTGGGTGGCCTCATGAGCGGCCTGTTGGCACCGTTCATCTTGGAGTAGAGGCCGCACGCGTTGCACAGGTAGTGTCCCGTGCAGTCCCGCCGCCACTAGCGGCGTCGAGATGGCGCCACAGTTGACGCACTCCTTGCTCTCGTTGCTGTAGAACTCCTGAAGCCGCTCTGCGAACACAAGTTATCAAGCGTGTATACGTTAGTGGCTGTGATCAATGAACACTCCATGGTATGAACTTTGTGGATTAATCGCTCTAATTAGAATGATTATTGGACTATGGGAACAGCGCAAGCATTTGGACTAGACCGAAAAGTATGCACCTTGTCAAAGAAGGTTCCCGGGGAGCCGTTATAATCCCTTCTGGGCTGTTGTCAGTATGCGTACCCCCCCCCCCCCCCCCAAAAAAAAAAGCCCTGCCAAGGCTGTGTCGCCAGCTTTTGTACCTTCGTGCGACAGTCCAGAAAGGAGGTGATCCTTCCCTCCGTTGAAAAGGTCTATATAGGCGGACCTGCCATGCGCTAAGGACAACTGCGAATGCTTATTAAAAAACAAAAAACAAAAAAACTAACGCCTCTTCCGGCAACAGTACAAAGGAATCAGGCTACACAACAATCACAAGCATTCGGCGGGACGTGGTAAAGACAATACCGGTATAAGAACGCGCAGGCATTCCGTGTTCAAACAGGTAAGACAATACGGAGAACGTCCGTAATGACCTCAACTCTGGCTAACGTCTAATATTCATAAAGGTGCACGACGACCCAATGAAAAGCTCGAGAAAAAGATCACCCCCCCCCCTTTTTTTAACCTGCACTTACTCATGAAACGCTCTTCTTTGTTTGTTGTAGCAACTGATGCCATGCTGACACAGCTATTTGTAGCGCTTTTTTTCTCTATTAATGCTGCTTCCCGGACGCTTAAGTACAGTGCGGAATAAATACAGTGACAGGAAACCACGCGTATATATTATGTTAGTTATATTTGGTATACATCTGGTGTATGACTGGTATATATTTGTCCTATGTCTGGTGTATAACCGTTATATAACTCTCATATCTGGTATATAACTAGCATATCTCGAATATATAGATGTATATAGCTGGCATACCTGTTGCATAACTGCAATATCTGGTGTGTACCTGCTATATGGCAGGTATATAACTAGTATGTAATTCGCATATGTGGTGTACAACTGGTATATGTTTGGTATATAGGTGGTATTGGTACAACACTGGTACATGTCCTGTATATAGCTGGCATGCTGCTGTATCTGGCATATATTTAGTAGTTTATGATGACATCTCTTAGGAAGCACGTGTGTCTGTTATATATGTACCTAGCTCCTTGTCGTAAATTTCCTGTGTTACCCGTCGTAGAGGAGTCCGTAGAACACACGTCAAGGCCGTGCACATTTAGTAGTGGTGACAGCACGCGTATATCACTCGCATGTGCAAGCGTTGACGTGTTCGCTTCGCATTCTCTCTGCCCGTATCTTTTTTTTTTTTTTTTCCGTTGAATTATAGCACTCCTTTCGGTATGCACACAACGGAGGGAAATTTATGAGCATTACTCTATAACTAGACTCGACAGCTGCTCGACGGTAACCATAAAAGCCCCACAACAATAATCAACCACTCGGCTCGGGAGGTGAGCGTGGGAGGTCTGCTTACGAAAACGCGAACAGGAAAGCGGTAAATTCTTAAATTACCGTTTTCTTTCTTTCTATGCAGTTGGGGGTGGAGGGGGGTAAGGGAGGGGGGGAGCATACCTCGTTGCAGGAAGTTGGCAAAAAAAAAAAAAACCCCAGAATGACATTATCTTTATAAAATCACGGTCCATCTATGCATTCGCATAAGACGCCTAGAATGCGCAAGCCATTTTCTTTTTCTTTCAGTAAGATTGATTGATCCCCCACCGACCCACTCCGAAGGCTTTCTGCACCCAACGTGGTTTACACTGCTCCCAAGATCGGAAGGCATTGCCAAGCTTTCTGCCCTTGCATGTGGTTTTTTACAGTGCCTCTGGGATCGGCCCCAACCTTTTAGGCCACCGCGACGATGCATATGATGCATCATCCGTGTGACATCACGTCACGTGACCTTCATTGATGGCGTAACAAATTTGGCGGAACTGTGACCTTTTGATGACGTCGTGGGCTGACACCATCACGTGCTTATGATTCTTTGGATCACACATGTTGACGCCACCGACGCCGACGGTCACTTTTCGCGTTTGATGAGGCATCTAAGGCTTTCGCCTTAAAACCTTCGCAAGTGTACGCTAACCTGAACAACCGATCCATCAAGAGTTTGATCAAGGCCGCATGGGCGATTTTTTATGCCCTGGGTTGGAAGTGTTTGGATTCTGTTCGCTGGCTCTCCAAAGTAATGAAGAATAAGCCGACACTTTGTTTTTTGGTTGGGAAAGAACCGTTATATCGTAGACTTGATATAACGTGGATAACATTTCGACATGACATTTTGCGAGTAAGGCACAGAGGGCTATGCAAGAATCACGATGCACAGACTTCATTCGCGTAGATAAAAAGAGAATCCTTAAGCAACGCTTAAATAGCAAAATCACATAGACATAAATTTGCGTATGCAATGAAATCGATGCCACATACGCAGTTCATCTTTCACAGATTCACGCACCTGCACAAATAGTTTGCGAGTGACATGTTAATACGAGGGACATAATTTTCTCTCTTTCTCTCGTTGTTCCACTGAGCAGTCGCCGTCGCAGCGCTCTTGTCTCCGAACGAAAAAACAACGGTTGTGAAAGTCATTCGTTAACAACAGAGTCTTTCAGGGCCTCTACGTGTTCTACGCTAACGAGCTAACCTCACTTCGCCGAGAAACAACAGCCTTGGGGCGAGCACAAGTTTGAAGAAGTTCCATCTGCCAGTCCAAAGATGATTTACTGCTGGGAGGATACGCTTTACATACACACAAGAACGACACTGACTGTACGTGTGTGTGTGTGTGTGTGTGTGTGTGTGTGTGTGTGTGTGTGTGTGTGTGTGTGTGTGTGTGTGTGTGTGTGTGTGTGTGTGTGTGTGTGTGTGTGTGTGTGTGTGTGTGTGTGTGTGTGTGTGTGTGAATACACGTCGCGTATACGAATGATTCAGTGCTTCCCCCCTCTCCTCTGCATTGTTCGACATTACGAACGAGAAAAAAAAAAAAAAACAAGAAAGAAAGAAAGAAACCGGGACAAACGGATATCTTCTCCGCGTCTGGCGCGCCTTGTTGCGCGCATCTGTTGCGTTACGTTATATTGTGCATGACTGCAACCGCTTCAGCGTTTCGTGTGTGCAAGAAACTTTAAACCAGCTGCATGCCGCGGGATGCGCTCTGTACGTAGAAAACAAACACGGACTGACTATACACGTTTGAGCGAGACGGGTGTAGTACAGACTTGACAGTGCTTAAATTATAGTAGTCTTACAGCCAAGCTGTTTACCTCCTAGCCCAAGCGTTCCCATTGGGGATAATCTGGGTCATAGAGTTTCCTACAATACTTACTAGAGGGAACTCTGGCGCTAGTGTCTATGGGAGCTGCAACGCATGGCGCTTCAGCCAGCATGGGAATGATGGGTAGTACGTCGATTTGTCTAAACTTCGTTCTTTCGGCTCCGTTTGGCTCCGCGTCGCCTGCATCCGCTTTGTCGCAAAACGAAGTTCAGCAAAAGTCAGCAGTTCCACTTCACTACTTTAACCCTTTTAGGCTCACCAATTCAAATCTGGTCACGAAGTTCCCAACGATCCATTCTTTTATCCGAAAGAAAACCAAAACGCAGCAATAAACAAAGCCACAAGTGCGTTCGAAGCCCGTAAGAACGAAGACTATAGGCAAATCCGTGTACTACCCACCATTCCCATGGTGGCTGAACGATCGCAGCGCCAGAGTCCCCTCTATTTAATCTTAGGAAACTCTATGGTCTGGGTGGCCCGCGTCCGCATGGAGACACCGTATATATGTAGACAAAACAATATAGCTTGGCCAAAGGTGGCCTGATCCCGGAGGCACAGCAAAACCGCGTGAGGTGCAGAAAGCTTGCAATGCATCCGATCTAGGAGGCAGTGCAAAGCCACTGTATGTGCAGGTAACTTCCGGAAGGGGGAGGGGGGGTGGTGTAATCTATACAATCGAGAAGAAAAAGGTTGCTTTCGCCTACGAGTCGTCTTAGGCGAATGCATGAGGGACCGTGTGATTTTTGCTGTAATCAGTAATGTAGTAATTGAGTATTGTGGACTGGTAATTTAGTTATCTAATTAATTACTTCAAGCTATTAATTTCAGGAAGATTACTCTTTACTTTCCTAATTACTTGAATGAATGAATGAATCAACCAAATTTCATTTCCTATTGACCAATGGAGGAGGGTGAGAAAAAAGTGCCGTAGAGAGATGGCTTGAGAACCCCCATCTCTTTGACAAGACAGGACCTTGTTGGCATAAAAAAACTGACAAAGAAGTGTGGGAACGAGGCAGCTGCATTTACAATGCAGCAAAGATCTATATATATATATATATATATATATATATATATATATATATATATATATATATATATATATATATATATATATATATATATATATATATATATATATATATATATGCTGTAAATAAAGTCTGCATGACTGATTGACTTTTGTTAAAGTAATTTTATTACTTTCGGTCGGCCGTTATACGTAATATAGCTTAATTATATATTTTTAAATTCCATATAGATAAGTAATTAGTAATGTAGTTTTACTTTTAGGGAGTATTGCTATCTCTGGTATAGTGCGGATGATTTAGTGCCTTGCTCTTCTGCTGTGCATTCTTCGACGGCACGAAAAACCAACACATGAGAGAAAGAGAGAGGCAAAGGAAAGGCAAGGAGGTTAACCAGGTTGAACTCAATTTTCTACCCTACACGGGGGAGGGGGAAGAGGAGGAAAAGAAAAATCACGTGGTTTCTTATGCATTGACCTAAGACGACTCGAAGGCGAAAGCCATATCCTAAACGCTTATGAAGCCGGGACAAGACGATGTGTGTGCCCCCCTTCGTCTGGCCCCGTCTTCATAGGTCTGCGCTGAACTCACAGTACATGTCATACCAACCATAGAGTTTCCTAAAATGACCTAGAGGGAACTCTGGCGCTGCGATCGTTCAGCCACGATGGGAATGATGGGAAGTACACGGATTTGCCTAGTCTTCGTGCTTGTGGGCTTCGAACGCACTTGTGGCTTTGTTTATTGCTATGTTTTGGTTTTCTTTCGGATAAAAGAATGGATCGTTGTGAACTTCGTGACCAGATTTGAATCGGTGAGCCTAAAGAAGATAAAGTGGTGAAGTGAAACTGCTGATTTTTGCTGAACTTCGTTTTGCGACAAAGCGGATGCAGGCGACGCGGAGCCAAACGGAGCCGAAAGAACGAAGTTTAGACAAATCCGTGTACTACCCATGATTCCCATGCTGGCTGAAGCGCGATGCATTGCAGCTCCCATAGACACTAGCGCCAGAGTTTCCTCTAGTAAGTATTGTAGGAAACTGTATGATACCAACAAGACCACAAGTCATCCCTTGCGAATGCCATTTTCCTCTTCTTCCTATTCTTCTTTCTATTCTCAGTCGATTATATTGACAGCACCCGAAAGCTTTCTGCATCTAACGTGGTTTTGCAGTGCCTCTGGGGTCGGCCCACCACTGACCAAGCGACGATGTCGTGTGATGACGTCATAATACGACGTCACAATGACGGCACAGATTTTGGCGACCTGTGACGTCACGATGACGTAACCACGTGATGATTTTTTTCATCACTTCGCGTTGACGCCGGCGCCGACGGTCACTTTTCGCGTATGATGAGGCATCTAAGGCTTTCGCCTTACTATTAGGAAGGCGAGAGCAACTGATAACGTTGATAAGCGGCTACGAAGGTCGCGGGTTCGAATTCCGCCTGCGGCGGCCGCATTTCGGTGGAGGCGAAATGCTACAGGCCTGTGTACTTAGATTTAAGTGCACGTTAGAGAACCCCAGGTGATCGAAATATCCGGAGCCCTCAACTACGGCGTCACTCATGATCATACCGTGGTTTTGGGACCTAATACCCCAACAATTATTAAAGCGAAAGCCTTAGATGCCTCATCAAAAGCGAAAATTGACCGGCGTCCAGCGTCGGCAGCGCCAACACGAGGGATACAAAAAAATCATCAGGGCGTGAAGCCAAATGTGTGAAGCAATTACGGCGTCATTGTGACGTCACGTGACGTAACGTCCCATGATGAGATCATCATATGACATCGTAGCTTGATCAAAGGTGGGCCGATCACGGAGGCAGTGCAAAAGCAGGTAAGGTGCCTCCCATCCTGGAGGCAATGGAAAACCCCGCTAGCTTTCGGTGTGTGGCGGGGCAGGATCAATACATCTAGAGTTACTGTATATGCTAAAGGTAGCATATACAGTAACTCTAAATACATCGACTGAGAAGAAAAAGAAGATAACCTTCGGCTTCCAGTCGTCTTAGGTGAGCGCATAAGGGACCCTGTGAGTTTTTATTAAAGGGACACTAAAGGCAAATAACAATTTATGTCAGAGTGAAAGCCCAATGTATGACAACTTCTAAAACGGCAATATTATCAACAGCAGTGCCCTACTTACCGAGAAATTAAGCTAAATGTATCACACGATGAGCGCCACGAGTGGGACATTTTTGAAGTGATCCCGATGACGCATGGAAGTCGGCCTACAATAAATCACTAGTAATCAAACTAGCAGCAGTAAAAAAAGAACATTCCGAGCATCAAAAGACGTAATAAAATGCTGTTTGTTCGTTTCCGCTTGATTCATGGAAAACAAAACCTCCGTGGCGTTGCCATGGGGAACGGCGCGCGTGGTTCAAAGGTTCCGTTTTCGCCGAACTGCGCCTCGCCCATCTCAGTGGTAGTTTCGGGATAGCATACTGCCGTGCGTGTTTTGCGCGCTCGTGAAAGTCGCTCTGACAGAAAGTTCGACAAAATGCCGCATGCGTCTGATATTGCCGGATGCCCGAATGGTGCACAACGCCAGTGCTGCAGCAAGGAAACCGGTGTGTCTTTTCACTGGGTGCCGCGGAATGAACCCTTACGCTCGAAGTGGCTTAGTGTCATGCCATTGCGCCAGTGTGCTAAACAGTCAAAACCTCTGCGTGTGTGCTCGCTGCACTTTCGTACTGAGGATTACGAGACCAACCGCAACTGGGTGAAGGCTTTGAATGTGCCCATCCGAGCAAGTCTTTGCCGCAGCGCCGTTGTTGCTATACTACCCGCTACTTCCGCTCGGCTGCTACTAGTGTCGGCGGCCGCGCAGTAAAAGCGGACAACGTTGGGCATGGCAGCAGTGACGTATGAAAGTCGTATTTTCAGGCGGGAGATTTGAAGCGCGCTAACGCGATGCGGACCACTAAAAACGTGATTTTATTTCAAAATAAGCACTTCCTTGGCACAAAAGCAGCACTACGAGGTTTCTGGAGCGCTATTTCAAAAATCAACGTCGACTTAATATTTGGTCCCTTTAAGATAAGCAGTTTTAGCGTCTCCGCGGGTCTGGCGCACCCTGGTGCGCCGATCCGCCGCGTTATGTAGGTGTTGCATGCTTGCGTGCACTTCAGCGTTCGTGGGTGCAAGAAACGGTTACACCACATAGCAGCTGGTACTCGCGACGAGCTTTGCGTATTACGTCCTCCCGGGCGCATGCAGCCGCTGTTTTTATTAACACGTGGTTCGTATAGGAAATTCTGGCTTCCTGGTATAATACGTTGTTTTTTTTTTGTTTTTTCGTGGAAGCTGTAACGCACTATAACGTATGTACTATGCACGGCAGAAATGCGGAATCTCGCTCGCAAACTGCGCGTTGCCGTTCGATTGTATGGAGACGATTGCGCGTACGGTAATACGATTACGTTTTGATTTCGTTCGTTTTTGGTCGGTTTGAGGCGAAAGATCAGTTGTCATGTGGACGATGTGAGATGAGCGTTCGTTTCGACATTCTTTATATCTATCCCCCTACCTCCCCTCTGACACTTCTTGAAGCGTTGGCGCTACGATATAGTCTATTTTACGAATGGGTTTCGGTGCCGCCATATTCTGCTGGTAACATTGGCATCTGGCAATAGCGATTGGGATGGTGCATTCGAAGTTTCCTGGCCTTATCAATTCATGTCACGCAATACAAAAATAAGAAAACATTCGTTTAACAGCCCAAAGTGGCGGCGCTCGTATGTCTTACGTAAAATCGTTTAAAGACGTCGTTTACGGAGTCTTCATTTCAGGCTCCCAACACACACGGTCCCTTTATGCATTTGCCTAAGACAAAGCCACCATCTTTTCTTTGTGCACCCAACGTGGTTTCGCACTGCCTCCGAGATCGGCGGCATTGGAAGCTTTCTTCACCTCACATCGTTTTGCAATGGCTCCGGGATCGGTCCACCTTTGACCAAAGCGACGGTGTCGTGTGATGGCGTCACAAATTACGGCGACCTTTGACGTCATTATGACGTCACATGGCGACTTCATCACGTGATGATGATTCTCTGCATCACTCGTGTTGCCGCCGACGCTGCCAAGCCAGCGGCCACTTCTTGCGTTTGTGGTGAGGCATTGAAAGTTACTCTCCTTCATTCTCATCCTTATAGTCTGCCCTCCCACCTCCCAATGCAGGATGGCCACCCGAATATTGGTCCGGATTAAACTCCCTATACTTTACCTTCCTTTCACCTCTCTTTCTCTCCCTCAGGCATGAGAAATCCACTCAGGGAGTTGTGCAAGTGACGCATAAGTGTAGAGTTAATTGTATGGTCCAGGATTCGACGGAACGCCGTCTGGCGAAGGGTATACGAGACTGCCGCGCATCATATATAAATAAGAGAAACGGGCAACTTCAAACGGCGTATCAAGCAGCACCAAAATGACGTAGCTGATGGACATGCCGCCGCCAACGCGTTAGCTGAATAGCACCTTAACACAGGTCACAACATTAACTGGAACTCTGCGACTGTCACCTACACCGAAAAATCACCGTCATCCCATCTTCTTTTGCAATAATTATTAATACAGTCGACGCTTCATACACTTAGTCGGAGACGTGGAAATCTACCTGATACATACACCAGATCGTGGCGCCATCTGCTACGCGTATAAAGGTACGGCTGGACTTAGTTCGCTTGTATGTGAACAAGAGGCCCGTAGCGGTTTCGAAACGTCATAAATTCATTTTTCGTTGGAACTTTAATGATAATATCTGGGGTTTAACGACCCAAAACCACGATGGACGCCGTAGTGGCGGGCTCTGGAAATTTCGACCATCTGGTGTTCTTTAACGTGCACTGACGTCGCACAGCACACGGGCCTCTAACATTTCGCCTCCATCGAAATGCGACCGCCGCGGCCGGGATCAAACCCGTGATTCAGGTCAGCAGCCGAGCACCATGACCGCTACACCACCGCGGTGGACTTTCGTTGAAACTTTTGGCGAGTTTTTGCTTATTCTCAAGAAAGTAGTTTATTAGAGGTTGCAGCCTTCCCTGGAACGTTGTTATCAGGCGGCATCGGCGTGGCGTTTCTCATCTTATTTCTAGCGTTCGTCAGCGTCTGGAACGACCTCGTGTGAGTCGCGTCCCGCGACCGCCTAAACGCGTGTGAGGCATCAAATTTACGCAAAGTGGGAATTTCCCTGGCGTGTGCAACCCTCCATGTCGACTTCACATGCTGTCCTGCAAAAGGCTTTTATTCCGCTACCATGTAATTTAGCAAAGCCGTCATAAAACGTGCTCTCTTTTTTTTACTTCTTTAACGTTTGTTCCCTACCGCGCGTACAACGCATCCATGTGTTTCAGACGTATTCACATTCTGCAAGCGTGAGTGTGTAGTTCACTGGTGAAGACACTTGCCTTCGGAGCGTGGCGATACACTTTGTGTTACAGATTTGCTTCTCTGTGGCGACGACCGGACTGACGGACAGCTTTCTCGTGGAGTTGGCACAGACGTCAGACTCTGCCCAGGCGGCGCTGCGAAAAACACCGCCACCAGCGCCCTCATCGCAGCCCTGGCACTAACTGGGTAGTGCAAAGAGAGCCGTCCGCAAGCGAATGTGCATAGGCCACAATATATCCCTCCTCTTTGGTTGGTGTCGAGGCGCCGTTTCCTGAAAATCAAGGACCTGGAAAGCTTCCTCCGCCAATCCACGCTTCAGAAACAAAGGAAACTGATCAAAGCGAACTGCGAGTACAATGCAAAATAAGTTTTAGTTATTCCCGCGCGCTGCAACTCGCAAGTACAAGCGAGCATCACACGACATTTAATTCGAGGCAAGCCCTCCGACATCCGTTCTCTAGCGCCTAAATGCGTTAAAATCGTGTATATACGCAATGCCACAGCGATAAAGTACATACACGATCAATTTACTTAGCTATGCATCTTACGATCAATGGTACAAAACTCCGTTCATCAGGGGCGAATGGGCCCGGCGATTTTCGCCTTTGCAGTTGCATTCTCTGTAAATTCATCTCTCGCTTCCTGTGCATTGGACTGTTTTATTACGCATCCTCAAATGGTCTCTTGATGGTCGTCTTCCGTTTGTGTGTACTGCAAATGGGGATACGTGCGTCCACTTTCGCGGGGTACAACCAAAGGCAAAACCGTGGCCTCCGAGATAGCTACGGCAACCGCGGAGGACACGGGCGAAACAAACCTGAAGGTGGTCAAGACCAACATTCTGCGATTTACTTGTATGGCGCACGTGTTAGCCAGTTAGAACCAGAACTCTGAGCTTTCAAAACGTACGTCCGCGATGATGTGACGACCAACTCGTGGCGGTGTGCGTATCACGCGTCTTCAGACTGCCTCTAGCTGCTCACTTCGTGTTAAACGACAAGCACCGCGGTCAGAGCCTCTGCTGAGCTTCATAATCAAGGTTACAACGGTTCTCCATCAGGGCTACGCAAAACAACAGCAGAGCAACATTATCACACTTTCTCATGCGACCGGCTGTGGAGAACGCGGGTACTTATCTTACCGAACACGCTCGCAACATCCCATATCCAGCGCTCTCGCCTTTCTTCTTCGTACGACAACTATGGAAATCGGTAAAACTGAACGTTATTATTCAGTCTTTTACGTCCGTGGCAATTCACAACGCAACAGTGCGTCTTTTGCGGCGTTTCTTCGTAGCGTGCGGAGGGGTCTCGTCTGCTGCTGTTTTCGCCGTCGTTCTGGCGAGTGATCCAGCAAGCACTTCACGACGGTACGGTGGCGCGTCCGACTAGCGGAGCAATTCACAGCTTTCGTTCTGTGTGTTAAATGCGCAAACACACGCGATATTAAGCTCAAACGTTGTTTCGCACTCGCTAGTTGCACCTGGTCCCATAGCAAACTGTGCGAGGGAGTCGGTCTATGTACTACTCAATACTTCTCCGACAGGCGGCGCCACACGTCTTGGAAACTCCAGAGTCTGACGTCTATAGAAATACGTACTTTGGTATCGGTAGCCCTACAGAAATAGTTAACATTCTTTGCAGCTTTTCTTTCTTCTTTTCGCGCGCCTGCCCTTCTTTCCTTTTCCACTTAGTGTACGGTAACAAAGCAGACGCTAAATTGGGCGAGACCACCCTGCCCATAGAGTTAATATACTGACTCTAGAGGAAAAGCTGGGCCGCGAGACCACTAACCACAAGAACGCTGACATCTTGGAACGTTGTCATTCTTGCCATCACATATCAATCCCAAAAAGGCACTTGCACAATTAAAAACGCGCGGATATTGTTTTATGTTTATTTTGAATACTTTTACGAAAGAATACGACGGCTATTTATGCAATTTACTGTGCGCGGAAAGGAGGGTTTGCAGGCTGCTTTACTAGATGTCGCCACCATATCAACACCAACACTGACCAACACTCGAGAGCGAGCTTGCGGCCGATTGCGCAGGTTTCCGCGTCGAGTTAAAGCCCCCAAAACTTCTGTCGTAGTGTCCCGTTGTGCGCGTTTTCTGTTGCCACGTACCACTCGACTTCATGTGACAGCCCTTTTTTCTTTCAAGCTGAAAACTTCAGTGCAAACCAGGACGGACGGCAAAGAAGAGATGAGACAAGCACTGAAAGTTAGGTACCAACCAGGCACAACCGTAGTTTTTTTTTTAGTCTCTTTTACGGCGATAAAATTTCGTGTGCCGTGTATTTTTAGTTTTCGATTGGAGCTTTCGGGTGACGTCTCACTCACATTCGCCGCTGCATGCTGCAGTCGACATTGTTCTGCTTTATGGCACTCTGCGCTGAAGTACGCCAGCAATGAGCTGAAAAAGAACGTGGATACAGGTGTCTCGCCATTGCAAGTCGACTCAGCCCGCGACCACGGCCTACGCACTTTGCTTCGAGCTGCGAATCTGTCGAGTGACCCTTGTGCCAGCGAACGGAGAAACTTTATTCGTTATGCATTATTGGTAGGGCGGGCCTAGTAAAAACCATGCACAAACAGGTGGAAATGTTAACTGTATCAATCGGGCCAGCTGCACAGACAACGCTACACTAACATACGGCTTCGCGCATCAAAACACAGCTGATGTTCCCTGAACAGCGCATAGCCGGCTTAGGTTGGTAGATTAAAACTGACTACTACCGTCAAATATAGCGAGCGTCTGAGGGTCTGGCAACGTTCGTTTTGTTCCATCATGGAGGAACCCATGCGGTTATAGGTTTCAATGCATGGGCCCTATGGGGAGCTTTTCCTCTAGAGTCAGTATATTAACTCTATGACCCTGCCTCTATCCTCAGCACCGTGTGAAGACTGTCAATGGAGCCAAGTAGTACAAGTGCTGCTAGCTTCATGTCACATTAAACAACCGGCAACATTACTCTAATCACGCAAATGGCTCTGCAATCAGTTACATTACGAATATTGGTAATTTTCAATCTGTAGTAAAACGGCGTTCGATAGATTTGTCTTCGGCGCCGACTATTTAAGCTAATGCTCGTCAGACGAGGTTCCGGTGTGTGTTAGAGAAACAGAGGGAGCAAATATTTATCTTTTGTACTAGAGCCAAAATGGAGGAAGGAGCGTGCATGAAACGGGCATGAGTGGAATTTCACTCAGTGGAATGAGAGAAATTTATTTGTGCAGCACCGGCATCATGCAGTGGCTTTTATCAACGGTCTTGTGATAATTTGTCGTGATCGCTGTCGTTACCGGCAGTCGTGACACGTACAGTCGGCCACAAAATAATACGGACCACGTGAGCGCGTGCTGAAATTGCCGCCTGCGCCGTCTAGTGCGAGCCACCTGCTGTCCCGAGCATTGCTTTGACGAATGCGCGGACAGAGCTACACTCTCGACAGCATGCAGAGGGCTCGTCACTAGACGGCGCAGACGGTAATTTCGGCATGCGCTCGTGTGGTCCGTATTATTTTGTGGCCCACCGCACACGACACGTGTGCGCTTATCAAGGCGAAAGTCTTATTTGTCTCACGAGTCGAAAAAACTGGCGTTTTCGGTGTCAAAACGAATATTACAATCAGTACGTCACATGACGTTCGTGTGAGATGCAAAAATTTGACGCACGGCTAGCGCTTAACAGAAATGCGGAAAAAAAAATCCACATAGAATCTCCTTTGTGAGTTGTCTAAGTGATGCGTGAGCGAAGTGTGTTATTGTAAGTTGCGGCGTTCCCTAGAACATTGCTTTAAGGTAGCGTCGCGGAGTGGCGTCTCTCGTCTCATTTCCAGCGTTCGTCAGCGTCTGGGACGACGCCATGGGAGCCGCATCCCGCGACTAAGTAAATGTGTGTGTCGCATCAAATTTTCGAAAAGTAGGATTTTTCCTGGTGTGTGCAATCTTCCATGTCGGCTTCACATGTTGTTCTACAGAGGGCTTTTATCCCACCACCACGTAATTGAACAAAGCCTTCATAGAGAGTGCCCTTCTTTTTACAGTTGTTCCGTGCCGTGGGTACAGCGCATTCATATATGGTTCAGACGTATTCACATACTGCAAGCGTATAGGCACCGTACAGTCGAGTTTTCCAGTGCGACTGCAGCGCCAGAACGCAAAACCTAGCGGACAAAAAACGCAATAATGAGACGGGGTTGCTCAAAATGGAACGCGATGTGCGCGTCTCCCTCTCTGAATGAGTGGGCGGACTGCGGCCGGGATACACGGGGGACGCGTTCGCGCGTCTGTTTTCTGCGTGCCCCTAACGGCCAACGCCAGCGAACTTGGGACGGGCCAGTGCGAGCAACGCAGCTCCCTCTGGTCAGTGTACGGTGCCTATATCGTCCAGTGGTCAAGCCTTTGCAGCGTGGATTCAAGCGAAGTTTGTATTGCCTCAGAAGTGTCGTTGGCGTTTTAGGTGCGACCGAACAAACAAAAAACAAGACAAAAAACCACAGAGTACGCGAGTGCGAAGCATTGTGGCCTTCGAAGGTGCGCCGCTCGCATGCGTATTTGTACATTCTTAAACAGGTCCTGGTTAAATGCTGGCTATATCCTGGAAACTAGACGAAAAATGTCCAGTTTCCTATAGCTGTATCTAGCACTTTTAAGCTGTACCTGATTAAGTGTGTATGCGCCGCTTTGCAATATTTGATGCTTTCTCGATCGTGGGCTTGTTGCCGATGAGCCGTTTCTGATGCGGCAGTCGTATCTTTTATCGGGGTGACTCGTCATTTCATTGTTGCCCGGATATGAGCGCATATGGCCGTCGTTGTTGGCTGTAGCAACTGAAGTAATTGTGCTGCTAAGCACCTGGGTGACGGTCCAGTTCCAAACATGGAGGAAGGAAACAGGAGAAGCATTACGCAATGCGATAGAAAGAAGCAACAAAGAAAAGTGATACGTCATGCACGCACACGACATGACAAGAACTTTATTTGAGTCCTGAGGAACTCAGACCTAGGAAAGCCAAGGCAACCCCCCCCCTCTCTCTCTCTCTCCAGATCAAGTCAAGAGCTCCTGCCTTGGCAGCTTGGCAAAACTCCGCGTGGCGTTGACGGGTATGCGCCACTGAAAGCGCGTATGTGCCAAGACCTTTTCACAAACGGCTCCCTGGGCACCGCCATAATCCTCACTGGGCTGCTCTAAATAGGCATGACCCCCCAAAAATGCACTGTCGAGGCTGTGACGTCAGCTTTTGTACTCCCGCGCGCAGCCCAGCGTGGCGGCGTTTTTTCTCTTCTGTGAAAAGGTCTATAGCATAGCCATTTATAGTAAAGTATAGAAAGGGATAGGAAAGGAAAGTGAGGGAGAGGAGGAGAGAAAGGGGTGGGTGAATCAGAGCATAGCCATGTGTAGGAAAGGGAAGTCGAGTGCGGAGGAGTGATGTGAGGAGGAGGGGAGAGGGTAATGCCTAGCATAATCTTATATAGTATAGGACAGCAAGCGGTTCAGTGGCGTAGCCAGAGGCTGGCACACCGGGCCCGTGCCCCACCCTCCCCCCTCCTCGCCCGAAATTTTGTTCTCCCATGTGATAAAGAGCACAAAGTGACACTGGACCACACTTACCTACCTCCTCCCCTGAAACAAATTTCTGCCTACGTCACTGAAGCGGTGGGAAAGGTAGGTTAGGGTGAGGCCACTAGCTCCGCTGTTTCCTGTCTTCGCACCACTAGCACGTAGCTGCACCAAATTTTTGTCTTGTTTTACACATTTGTTTCGTTACGGCGATGGTCGTCTCTAGTCACAGCAGACGGACGGACTGACAGCTTTCTTGTGGAGTCCGCACAGAAATGCTTGGGAATTTGACGCTCAACTGCGGGAGTGCAACCGAATAGAGCTAACATACCAACTGCGGATGGGGACAGTTATGACGAATGGCGCAAGCTACATGTCACAACAAAACCGCCATGATTACTCTACTCAGATGAGCGGGTGTGAAATCAATTACTTTATGAATATTGGTAATTTTCGAATCGGTGGCAAAACTATGATAAATTGCTTTGTCTTCGGGGCCGACTCTTTAAGCTAATGCTCGTGGTACGAGCTTGCTATGCAAGATAATGAGAGAAAATGTTTATTTATTTATTTTTTTTTGCCTAGAGCCATAACGGGAGAAAGTGCGTCAGTCAAATGGGCATGACTGGAATTTCACTCAGTGGCATGAGTGAAGTTAGCTTGTGCCGTATACGGGCATTAGCGGCTTTTCTCGAGGGTTTTATGGCAATTTGTCGGGATCGCTGTCGTTACCGGCAATCGTAACACTTATATGACACTATACACGTATGCGCTTAATAAGGCGAAAGCCTTATATGTCTCATGAGTCGAAAAAAAAAAGATACTGCCATCGTCGGCGTAAGCACGAATGGTAAAATGAGTAAGTTATGTGTAGGGCTCCGTGTTTTCGGAGTTTATTTTTCTTGAAATTCGGACGGTGTTTATCGGAGTTTATTTTACGTAAATCTCCAATTCTTCTGAATTCGGTGTTTAATTTTGCATTATAAGTTGTTGCATTATTAATATTATTTCCAATGAAAATGCGATGCATTGTTGCTGATAATCGTGTTTCTCCAGCCTTTCATTTTTCCACTTACCCCGCAGGGTAATAAGGCTGTTGATGCGCGCTGCTGTAAACTCGCCAAAAAATACTTTTTTTTTTTTGGGGGGGGGGGGGTGCAGGACCTAGTCAAGCTACTTCTAATCTTTTCCTTCAGCCTCCCTCATCTTCTTTATGAAAAATAAAGGACCTATTATTATTACTATTCTCAATACTCCGAAATCTTCGATGAAATGATATCTGAACACGAAAACGTGCGAACACACTAAGTGTATTTTAGATGTCTGGAAGGTTTGAACGCACAGACATATATACATACAAGCACAAATATTTCAATACAAAACACCTGCGTTTGTTCATATTGCAAAACTTAAAGCTTGTTGTAACAGACGCAAGCATATTTTACGAGGTTGCTGCCGCTGATGGAGGTGCGCTCCTTTCAATTTACGATTCGCAGCTTTGAAAATGCCTTTCGAACGTTGAAAATGCCCTTTTAAAATCAGAGTTTATCGGATAAATCCGAAATGTCAAAAATTTTTACTGCCGAGCTTTTTATCGGATGTTTTCGGATTTATCCGAAAACACGGAGCCCTAGTTACGTGACATCGTGCGACATGCGGGAAATTGATGCACTCGAAGTGCTTAAAGGGACACTAAAGGCAAATATTAAGTCGACGTTGATTGTCGAAATAGCGGTCCAGAAACCTCGTAGCGCTGCTTTTGTGCCAAGGAAGTGCTTATTTTGAAATAAAATCACGTTTTTAGTGGTCCGCATCGCGTTAGCGCGCTTCAAATCTCCCGCCTGAAAATACGACTCTAATACGTCACTGCTGCCGTGCCAACGTTGCCCGCTTTTACTGCGCGGCCGCCGACACTAGTAGCAGCCGAGCGGAAGTAGCGGGACCCACAGTAGCAACAACGGCGCTGCGGCAAAGACTTGCTCGGATGGGCACATTCAAAGCCGTCACCAAGTTGCGGTTGGTCTCGTAATCCTCAGTACGAAAGTGCAGCGAGCACACACGCAGATGTTTTGTCTGTTTAGCACACTGGCGCAATGGCATGACACTAAGCCACTTCGAGCGTAAGGGTTCATTCCGCGGCACCCAGTGAAAAGACACACCGGTTTCCTTGCTGCAGCACTGGCGTTGTGCACCATTCGGGCATCCGGCAATATCACACGCATGCGGCATTTTGTCGAACTTTCTGTCAGAGCGACTTTCACGAGCGCGCAAAACAGGCACGGTAGTACGCGATCCCGAAACTACCACTGAGACGGGCGAGGCACAGTTCGGCGAAAACGGAACCTTTGAACCACGGGCGCCGTTCCCCATGGCAACGCCACAGAGGTTTTGTTTTCCATGAATCAAGCGGAAACGAACAAACAGCATTTTATTACGTCTTTTGATGCTCGGAATGTTCTTTTTTTACTGCTGCTAGTTTGATTACTAGTGATTTATTGTAGGCCGACTTCCCTACGTCATCGGGATCACTTCGAAAATGTCCCACTCGTGGCGCTCATCATGTGATACATTTAGCTTAATTTCTCGGTAAGTAGGGCACTGCTGTTGATAATATTGCCGTTTTAGAAGTTGTCATACATTGGGCTTTCACTCTGACATAAATTGTTATTTGCCTTTAGTGTCCCTTTAAGAGAAATAGGACAAAAAAATTAAAGCAAGTCCCACGCCTGTGAAACTTGAGTAGGCAGCGAAGCTGGCAAGCAAGCGCCTCCACCTGGCGAAAGCAGACTTGAGTTCTTTCTTCATATCTTATTTTTTTTTTCTTTCATGTTTCTTTCTTTCTACGTCTTCTTCTTCTGCTTCTTCTTTCTTTCGTCTTTCTGTCTATCTTTATCTATATTGCCCTCTCTCCTTCTTTCTCCTTTCTGAACCCTCACATCACTTCTCACCTTCACTTCCCTTTCCCAGCCCCCTTGCTATGCACGGCTGTGCGATACTAGGAGCTGCTTGGCACACACACACACACACACACACACACACACACACACACACACCACACACACACACACACACACACACACACACACACACACACACATATATATATATATATATATATATATATATATATAAATACCCGCTTTCTTCGGCGCATACCGGCCGAGTTTCAAACCCCGAGCTTAAACAGCTCCTGTGTAGGCCTGAATAGTCCCACAGTATTGAATAAAAAAATAATAAATAAACAAATAAATAAATAAAACTCCACGCATAATCTTCGATGGGAGTTGTCTAAATGATGCGTAAGCGTAGGGGTTTGTTTTAGGTTATATTATTCTCTATAACGCTGTTTATTTCTGGCACTCGTGTTTCTGGGGCTCGTAAGCGTATCGAACGGCATGCTCATACCGAGACCACCAAAAGGCGTGTTTGGTATCAAGTTTTCGCCAAGTAGGGATTGTACTGTTGTCTAAAATCCTCCATATCGGCTCTACATGTTGTCCTAGATAAAACACAGACCCCCGCCCCGCCTGAAATTATTTGAACGCTGGATACCACCCTCTTCAACGCCTTTCGGCCTTTTTTTTTATTTCACTCGTATTTTTGTGCAGATATTACGCTGAACCAAACAGCTAACCCATCGAAGCAGAAAAGTGATTAAGCCATTGTTTGGGCGCAGGCTCTCTTTTTGTATTAACGCGTTAGCGTTACAGAGCCCGTGTTGTACAGAGGTCAGCACAACTTATTGAGAAGAAAATTAAGATGGAGAAGATGGAGGCTTTCGTCGTTCAGTCGTTTTAGGCGAACACATAAGATACCCTGTGAGTTTTTTTTTTTTTTTCTGATGCAAAACGCCGGTATATAGTGTATACGTTTGTGCATATTCGAGTTTCTCTTTAGATTATCGCTCGCACTCTTTGTCTCTCTCTTTCATTTTCATCTCATCTCGTTTTCTGGTTAGCACCGCGTTACCTTATGCTCTACCGGTTATCCTTGTCTGCACGGCTCTGACGTAATCGTATATATGGCAAAGAAAAACTAAGAGAGAGCGCTCCCCTGTCACGCTGACATTGCCGGCACTCCATATAATGTACGGAAGCCCGACTGGTGAGCCTCCTATATATACTTCGCGCATGCGTTCTGCCCCCCCCCCCCTCTCATCTCATCAAACGAGAAGGCGTTGGCAACAATTTCGAAACGCGAGCGTGAAAAAATTATACATGCGCGATGACTCTCAGGCGCGCGCTGCACGTATGTGTGGGCGCTTTGCGAATGGCTATTAAGCGGGCCATCTCTCTCCCCCTCTCTCTCTCTCTCCGCGTACATACCGCGTCGTTGCTTGAATTATTCACGATCAAGCCAGCGTTAGACGAGGGCGCGAGGATCAGAAAAGGGAAAGGGTTTTTGCTTTCGGCGAGGACGAGGATGCCTTTCCGGGTACGGGGTCGCGTCTTTTCAGACTCGCATCCTCTTCCCCTTTTCACGCAGCCCTTTCCACAAAGCCCCTTCCTCTTTTTTAAGCGCGGGGACCAGACGGTCCGATTTTCCATGCGATCCGACGGCCGACGCGGCACGGTGGGGGAGAGGAATGGTGGCCGTACGATGTTTTTATATGAAAGGGTCAACCATTCCGGTTTTCCCCTCCCGGCCGTGTCGGACGTCGAATCGCATTGAAAAATCGTACCGTCTGTCTCGCCTTGACCTCCTTAGGGCAGTTCAGTCTGGGTGTTC
>NC_051181.1:128912486-128954868 GCF_013339695.2 Rhipicephalus sanguineus
GCGGTTGTCTCAGTTGGTGCAGTGGCACGATGGGAACGAAGCGTTCGGCTGACAAGCGATCGCTGCACATGAGAAGGGTTGACAGTTGTCCAAGTTAATAGAATTGCATGTTAGAAACAAGGTTCTTCGCTGTCAGGTGATCGCTGCCCTTCGTCTTCCTCCAATTTTACTGTCACGCTATGGGAGAACCGGCCTTCGCTTTCCTGCACTAAGCCTGTCCTATTAAAAAAAATATATTAAGGAGCCCTAACACTATCGGGAAAATGGGGGCAAGCGAAGCGATCGCGTGTGCGTACCGTGTCCTCCGTGTCGGGAATCGAACCTTCATCCACTTGCTTAGCAACGCAACGCTTCAGTTTCTACACGCAACAACGACGGTCATGCCTTCATGTCCAGGCAACAATGAAATGTGTGCAACGTGGAATGACAGGTGACCTCGATAAAAGATCAGATTGCCATATCAGAAACGGCTGATCGGCGACAAACCCACCATTGAGAGAGCGTCAGTTATTGAAGACGGCGCATATAAATAAGCATGTCACCGGCGCGCCCTCGAAGGCCTTATTTCCGTACGCTCGCTGGCGTAGTCGTCCGCCGAAATATGTGGGTTTTAAAGCCTTCGCTTAAAACGTAACGTCAGAAGTCAACGCCACATGCCCATGCACTCTGCCCAGCCCAGCTGAACATCGACGCCATGTCTTCTTTTTCTGCATTAACCAATGAAAGGTGTTGCTCTTTCGAAAGAATCCCGCATCAGTGGCACTGCGTGTACGTGTCGTGCCGGTGCTAAGAGAGAGGTCGCGGGTTTGACTCTTGAGTCAAGTCAAGTCAGGTTTATTAAATAGTTCAGTTGAGTTACATCGTTAGCGTATTACAGCAGGAGGCCCCAAAGTTCAGAGAAAACTGACAGGGGGACCTCCTATGGCTACATGATGGGGTAATACAAAAAAGTACAGCAATAGTAGAGGGACATGTGATAATATTGAATAAGCTGATTAACAAAAAAAAACACGATCAATACATAACATAATGGTAATACTCACTATTGAAAAATAACATGAAAATAATCAAAAGCAAGTGATGAAGCAGGAAAAAAAAAAACAATATTAATGAACAGCCTCTAGTGACAAATGCAACTCGTTTCATTATCAGTGTATCAGTTATACAAAGGCAAATTGAAGTAATAAAATAGCACAGAAATGTTGAGAGCTAATAACAGTTAATTACACAATTCGGATGAGTTGATTAATTCCTGAAGGAACAGTTTCTTGCTGTGCGAGGTGGAAATATGAATGTTGTGCGATGATTTCAATTCGAAAGGCAATGAATTCCAAATGGCTATGCTAGTAAATAAGGTTGAGAACTTGCCGTAGTTTGTCCTTACGGCAGGCAAAAGAAGATTATTGCACTGGGAAAACCGGGTGATGCTGCTATTAGTTAAGTGACGATGATCAATACATGCGATAAAAATGTCATGCGTGATGAGTCTAAAGGCGACTATGGACATTCTATGACAAAATAATTGTCTGCGGAGACACGTTTTAATAGAGAGGTATTGCTAGTTATTTCTTGTGTAATGATTTAGGTTAAGACTAAGAGGCTTTTCGATGCGCAGGACGTCCCGCATAGCTCGCTCGCGTAGCTTTGGAAAGTTAAAACGATTAAACGATAAATTGAACTTAATGTTATAAAGTATTCCTGTGGTCTACCGCACACCCGCCTACCCCTCCAAACTGTGATGATTATGATGGTGATAATCCAGTTTTAATAGCGCGTACCCGCCAGGGCGGAATGACCAAGAATCGGACCGCAGGATGTTTATGACAAAGATGTATTAAGAGGAACGGAGATTCTAAAGCAAATGAAGATGTCGAATAAGCGAACATGTTGTAAGATGATGGAAATGTACGCGAGAGTTAATAACGTAAGAGTAAGGATCCGAAAGTCAAGATGTATAATCATTTTCAACGAAATCAACGGACTAAAGAAAATCAAGAAGTGAAAAAAGTTAAACAAGCACATAAATAATTTTAGTTGAATTTAAATAACCGAGCACAGCGGCCCTGTGACTATAACATATTTGGTGCATTCCTAGAACGAGCAAATGAAAACAAAGTCAGGGGCACGCTTTCGCTTGGAATCGGCTGTGGCTGCCAGTCTATAGTAGAGTGTTGTCCTATCTCGGTAAATTATTACGGCAAATTACTGTCGCATGGGCGTTTTCTTTTTGCTATGTTTAGCACTGATGCTCATGAGACATTCGCGGCCCGTGTTTTGATCAGGACTGTATGGGTGCGGCGACTTCTTGTTTTCTTTTTTTTTTTTTCACGCAGCATTCCAACACTGGCGGCAAGTAGAGTAATATCCATTGCGCTGACGGTGCATTCGTACAGTTACTTTATCTACATACCAACAAGTGCATCAAAAGAGAGAGGGGAGAGAGAGAGAGAAATATTTGATCTTATAAACCGAAAGTTTCTTTCAATAGCAACGAATTGACGGCTCTATCAAACCCGTCACATTAATACACTTAATTCTTAACTTCTCAGGCTGCATGCAGGTACGTGTGCCAGCTCTGTGTCTTCAAATCGATGCTATAGACTATATATAGATACTAGAATACTTAGATAAAATAAAGAAAAGAAGGAAATTCATAGCTATTGCTGCTATTGTAAACCCGAGCCACCGGTGTGATCAGCTCTCGCATATGCATAAACGCCGAATTCACGAAGCGTCCTTTACTCATGCGCCGCATATATGTATAATAGATAGGATAGCAATTTTTAAATGCGAAGCATTTCTTAGCGAACCTCAGGCACTTTGGCCGTTTCTATCTACGTATCTATCTATCTATCTATTTATCTAGCCGCCTACGTCTGGGTGCTCTCCTGGTCGTCTCCATAACTTGTAATATACCAAAATTGGCACAGCTGGGGATCAGTGTATGACGAACATGATTCACTGGTCATGACATGAATAACGCAAAATACCTGTCGCGTACGTCATGAAACCCTTTCTCTCAGTCACGTGTGGCACATGCCCGTAAACCAGAGTTAATGTTATGCAGGTATGTGCCACAGGTGATACAGAGTTTCAACCAATACAGTAACCACGAAGACAAACACATTGGCAGGCAAGGAAAGTGATAATAATAATAATATTTGTCGAGGTTTTATGCCCCAAAACCATGATATGATTATGGGAGACGCCGTAGAGGTGGGATCCGGAAATTTTGACCATCTGGTGTTCTTTAACGTGTACCGAGGTCGCACAGTACACGGGCATCTAGCATTCTGCCTCCATCTAAATTCGACCGGCCACAGCCGGTATCGAACCCGCGACCTTCTACTCAGCAGCCGCGCACCGTAACCGCTACACCACCGCGGCTGACGCAAGGAAAGCGAGGATGCTGATGACAGAACACTCCTGGAAGACGCTCAACTACTATCCACTCGTCCTCGTGGTCCGCAACGTGGACCACGTGGATTATGCAAAACCGGGATCGATGCTTCCTATAATAAATCTGCCCAGAGAACCAGGCCTCTCATCATTACCGGTGACTTCAACATTCATTTGTCAAGACCCAACAACGCCTAGTTTTTCTACTGCGTGAAAGACGGCTTGGATGTGGACAGAACATCAAAAGACCTCGCTGCCACATCCACGACAGGAGGCATCATAGATCATTTCATCGTAAGATGCATCCAGAATATCCACCAGCTCTACTATACCTCGGACTTCACTGCACTTAGACCCCTCGTAGCCGCGATCACGAACGGATCCGAATAACAGTCACCATCCTGCGCATGCTTCGCATAACATCGATTCCCACGGCACGTGAGATCTGCCGAAATTTTTTTTTTTTTAGGGGCTTTCGAAGTTAACTAAGATTAATTTGCAGTTCGATATACATGACATGACGACTAGCGTTTTCCATCGTGAGGCGCGAAATATTTGAAGCGCAAAAAAATTTTGCCCGCACACTTTTAATCAAGTCCTGCGTAAAGCGTTAGATACAGCCGGATACTAGACCTTTTCGACTAGTTTTCTGGCTATAGGTGGTAGTTTATCCGGCGCATGATTAGGAGTGCAGCGGGCGACTGCCCTGATATTACCCAAACTAACTGCGACGGCAACAAGTCTTTGCAAATAAAGTACGTTGGAAATACGATAATAGGGCGACGAATACATCCCGTTAGCTTATTCTTCGAACGGGAAAACAAACTATTAATTGATAATGTGTATATATGACCACGTGATGAAATTACGCAATCACATTCGTTACGAATGCAATCCGCCTGCGCATTTGTACTATTTTGCATATTTAGGCGACGTTATTGAAACCTGCAAAATCCTTATAGCTGCACGTGTACTTGCGTTTGCTGCCGGCCGCGCTGCTTACGTGCAGTTTTTTTTAGAGGCCTCATCAAACGCGAAAATTGATCGTCGGCGTCCCGCGGCGTCAACACGAGCGATGCAAAAAATCATCACGTGACTAACCATGTGACGTCATCATGACGTCATATATCACCAAAATCTGTGACGTCATCATGACGTCACAAATCCATACATTGACTGAGAAGAAAAAAAAAATGGCGAAGCTTGCACTAAGCCGCGCAAGGCTTGAAACAGCGAAAGTGGAAGGAATCTGAATACTAATCTGGTTGCTTCTAGGTTGTTTCTAGGCCTTAGCTAGGCGATGCAGGTTGTCGCGTAAGTTGCTTATGGGTCGTCGCTAGGCTTTAGCTAGGTGATACTAGGTTGCTTCTACGTTGATTCCCAGGGCATAGCGGTTCGAGTTAATCCACAGACAGTCACAGACACGACACGAATTTCCAAACTGCAGAGACAGAACCTCGCGCTGAAACCCAGCGTTCGCACCTCTCGTAGATGTACGGGCTGCTCATTTTATAGTTGTAGCTGGGCAGAACTTGGTTGTAGCTAGGATGTCGGTAGAGGGCCGGCAGTTTGTCGAGTTCCCTCTTTAGCTTGGCTTCTTTCCGCATACCCGTTTGATGACGATGGTTTCCTTCATTATTTTTAGTGAACTAGTGGTGAGTACTGGGATATATCCAATTTCTGTGGCACACCGTTTGTGATGATGATAGTTTTCGCGTAGGCCGCATGGCACATACCCGCAGGCCGCACAAATTACGGCTAGCCTTAACAACTTCGCTGTTAAAATAAGAAGATGGCTTTCGCCTTCGAGTCGTCTTCTCGGTGTATGCATAAGGGACCCTGTGAGTTTTCCCGTGTATACACTGTAGATTTCTTTCATTTTTACGGAGACATATATGTATTCACAGGGGAAACGGTGCTAATTTGTGTTACGGACACCAGTTTGCGGGATACTCGCCAGACAACTTATACTACTATGCACCCTATCATGGGGGATCGGAAAGCAGTCCCCCATATACAGTTATTAGAGAGGTAATCGATTCAGGATGTTAGGAACTCTGCTAACGGTGAGCAGTAAGTGGATACGGGGAATATAGTGTTTGCTGCATCAGTGACCGTCCATGGCGTACCGCCAATGGAGCCGAAATTAGACCGCACCGTAAAGCTGTCTTACACTGAAAAGCCTCCATTGATGTTCAAGTTATATCACTTCCTTTCCCAGCATTTCTATACTTATCAAATGTAGAAAACGTCAGATAAATTCCTGAAACGAAAACTCTTTAAGGTTGCTTCATATCTTTTTTTTTCTGTAACTCTCATCCCAACGCAATTCGTGCCCCCACTGCCAATCGTGCCGATATATGTGCTAAAGGAATTCCCACTCAAATCTAGCGTCGGTCATCACGCAATAAGGTCATGATTGGTTTATCACTGTCAGTTAATTACAGCAACGAAGCAAAACGCCGCAGCTTCGGATAAGCGATTTGATTAGGCGTGGTCTGTATAGTATAACTGCGATTATGTAACTACCGGCATCGGAGGCCTGCTAACAGCTCATGTCATGTCACTCAGGTAAGCTTGATGCTTGAGAGAGCGAGAGAGAGTTCAGTTAGGGATATAGTGCGGTGAACGAGGCTAATGAATTTTGATTCATATGTTTTTGTTATGCCTTTCTCTGATCCTATGCGACTTGCAATCGTCGAGCGTTCAATCCTTCAAGTTAATAATGATCCGTATCATGGCTGTATTGTGATAAAGAAACAAGACTGCGTATCTGTTATTATCGCATGTCAGTCGTCACCTATATATAGACGCAGGTGTGTGCTCGATGTCTGCTCCCGTAAAGTTCATAGTTACGTCCTTGCGTTAAGGAACGTATATCTTTCCTAAAGGGCAGCGTACTGAACGTACACGATAAATAAACTCAAATATAATCGTTCAGGATGTTGACCTGCCGCAGTATACATGTATATAGTTCAGCAGTTAAGGTGTTACGCTGCTGCCCTCGGGGACGCGTGTTAGATTGCCGGCCACGACGACCGCATTTAGCTGGGGGCGCATTGCTAAAAAATATAAAAACGTTTTCTTAGATTTAGGTGTAGGTCAAAACACAGCCATAAAAACTCACAGGGTCCCTTAGGTATTTACCTAAGACGACTATGAGGCGAAAGCCATCTTCTTTTTCTTTTGTGTAAATGTATTGATCCTGCCCAGCCACGCTCCAAAAGCTTTCTGCACCTAACGTGATTTTTCACGGCCTCCGGGATCGGAGGCATCTCACCTGCTTTTGCAGTTCTTCCGTGGTCGTCCCACCTTTGCCTAAGCTATGATGTCATGTGATGACGACGTCATGTAAAGTGACGTCACAAATTTTGTTGCATGTGACGTCTTGATGACGTCATATGGAGGCGTCACCACGTGATGATGATTTTTTGCATAACTCGTGTAGTCCCCGACGCCGTGGGACGCCGATGGTCAATTTTCGTGTTTGATGAGGCATCTAAGGCTTTCGCCTTAAAAATTAATCCATAATTACCCGCAATAGCGCACACCTCGTTATCATAAAGTGCGTGGTTTTGGCAAGCTAAACAAACATCCTTTTTCTTCAGAATAATGAGGCATCTTCGCGAGCCTTCTTCTTGAGTCAACACGATTTCCAATCCTATGGACAGAATTTCATGATAGGAATAAACATCCCATTTGGACGCTATGTAGATTATCTTCTCGTGTATACATGTTTAGCCTGTACATGGACCGATCGAATAACTTACTTTAAAAGTACTTCAACCTCAGTAGCCTTGTGGTTTATCCCATCGAACGTATTGAAAGCTTGTCATCGCATATTGTTTGTATTGAAATTATTAGTCTCACTTAGAATGTTCTTGGCTATTCTACAACTTTTAGGAGTGCCACGAACGTGAATATTTTTTTTTCTTCAGAATTTAGGAAGCAAATGAAATTCCGCGCGGCGATTGTCACTTGCAAAACAAGGCTTATGTCTGTCCGAAATTGTCGTGATCTAGCTATGCTCTGACGAATATGGCAAGGAAATTAAATAGCGACGGATGTGAAACCGTCCAGCCGCTGTTTCAAGAAACATTGTGCGGTTTGCACGGGATGCAACTAAACTTTGATGAAGCCACGCTGCAGTGCTCTCTCGGCGTAGCCGTGCAATTTGTAAAGTAATTTAATTGCTTTTAGGAGTAACTTTACTATCTGCCTGTCACTTCTATATTGACGAGCGTCATTATTGCTTGCCCGTATCTTCAATGCTCTCCCGCATATACAGCTCCACCACTTGTGAAATTCCCGCACTGCTTCATCTGCGCATGCGCCTGCCTGATGGACAGTTCAATGCCGCAGTTCCATATAGAGTGGGCCACGGGGAATGTTGCAAGAGTCGTGCTACAATAAAGCTGTGACAATCCGGGTCTGTGTTGCGATTTTTTTTTAGCATGGCCACCAAGGCTGCTATTATGGAAGAGTTAATTGAATGGCATCTGTTGAACTCCTTGAAGTCGCTTTAACATACAAAAGACTGGAATGAAAGAAAATGAAATTGTTACGAGGGGCTCGTTTGCACAACCAAATGAATCAACAGACAAAAGCAAGGAAGGCACAAGGAACAAATATTTGTTGTCGTTGTTTTCTTGTGTCCCCTGTGCTCTCCTTGGCTTAACTGTCTTATAATAATAATTGTTGGGGTTTTACGTCCCCAAACCACCACATGACTACGAGGGACGCAGTAGTGGAGGGCTCCAGAAATGTTGACCATCTATAGTGTTCCTTAACGTGCACTTGAAGAGTACGCGGGCCTCTAGCATTTCGCCTCCATCGAAACGCGACCGCCGCGGCTTGGATGCGATCCCGCGACCTTCGGGTAAGCATTCAAGCACTATAACCACTAGACCACCATGGCGGGTTAACTGTCTGTTGGATTCATTTGATTATACAGACAGAGCGCAACGAACTGCTACATATATCTGCAACTTTTTGTTTGTCTTACAAAACGATCGGCATATTCGCTAACTAAATACTTGTCGCAAAGTATTAGTTAACGTTGGTTGGTTACTTGTCGCAACGTTGGTTGTTAGTTGTCGCGACGTTGGATGGTTACTTGTCGCAAAAGTATTTGTTAACTTATAATGTTCACTACTTGCAGAGGCTTGTAATATCACCAATTCAAAGAGTCCTCATGCTAGTTAAAAGGCCGGTGGAAGTACTAATTATAATGTTATTAAACCATGTTCACATGCACCGCAGCGAGTATACATTTACTAACGCTGCCCCCCTTATCGAAACAGAAGTGTAATTACAGATAATAGAATGTGGTTTAATCGATCTATAAGTGCAACTTGCATTGGCAGGCTACGTCGATGTCATTCTAAAAACATACCAAGATAAATATAAACAATAAGAAAAACAGCGATCTTTCGTTATCTTGTTTAAGCATCAAATATTGGCATGCCCGTAACCTTTATCATGGGCATTATATATGGCGTCGTTGAGCTTCGGTTAACAATCTGCATAGAGTACTGAAACAGCGATAAATGTTAACATAGGGATAAAGTGTATTTAGAACAAAAGGTGATTTAAAGGACTACTATATTTATTAGCCGGGCGTTTGGTTAGAACTTGCAATAAGACATGAACGGTTTAGAACACTATGCTATAAATGCGTAACACTGAATGTGAAAGCGTACGCACACGGCGACGTACTAGTGTGCTTAGAAAGACAGCTTATGATCTGGAGTATGACTATATGTATTCTAGTTCTCTGGGATAGCGGTGAGCTGTCCCGAAAACGCAGAACGGAAAGAAAAGTATGGACGATTGTTCAGGACAAGACGTGCTGCTTGACGATTTAGAGATAGACAGTAAATTTGAATGACAACCCCGGATACGTTTGCCCGGTTAATCGCCTGACTTGCTACTCCAAGTGCCGGGTGATGACTATGATATACACCAGGGGTCTCAAACACGCGGCCCGCGGACCTTTAGCTAGCGGTCCGGCCCGCACATGACTGCTTTCATCCCATATTATTTTTTTTTATTAAGTGTGTCCATGAGCTACACAGACGTGACTGGTCTCAGGCATCTTTTTCGTGAGACACACCACGCTGTCACCATGTGTTGAAACATCAGGGTGAAACAAAAACTCCATATTTCAGAATCGGCGCCGCCCAGATTTTAGAATATCCGTAAGGATATGTCTGTTCGAATCCTGAGGCCGAATCCTCTTCAGAGATAACCAATATCTGAGAAATGGGAAACGCCACTTTTCAAAAGGACAACGTTAGCTGACGTTTTGGACAAACTATACACACCCCTCCCACCTACCACCCCCGGCCCATGCGGGACTAAATTTCGGAACTGCGGTCCACTGGTTGCGGCGAGATTAAAACCCCTCGTATACACAATGATCTTATGTACATAGAGATAATACGTACAATCGGACACACACGCATATATACACAAAAGATTTCACAGTCTCAGTGAAAGCCGGAGGAGCGGTCTTTCTCGAGCCCGTTGTAACTCTTTCGGGGCGACAGCTACAAGTAAAGTTGCAAGGTACCCACCCGCTACGCCATAACTTTCCGAAATTGGGAAGTACCCGCTACACATTGTCTGTGAAGCATTATGTGCACTTTGTTGATGCTAGGGCTGATAACGATGAGGAATACGGCTAAGCCCTTTGTAATGGGTGAGACGCTTTAAACCACCCAATCGGTACGCAATTCGCATTGTTTGATCTCTGGTGTGGTTTTACTCTTCTACCACGCTATATTACATCTGTTAACGCGATTCCTTGCCCGAAATGACACCTGTATTGGGTCTTTTTGCAAAGGAGTTTCAAGCACTGGTGTGGCTCTGTGGTAAACTACTCGACTGCCACTTAGAGGACCTGGGTTCAAATCCCGCTTGGTCCTGGATTTTTTTTTTCTCATTATGCGCGATAATGGTTATTATGGACACCGGCGGCGGCGGACAACTACGCCACCAAAATCGGCTGTTGTTGTGATCTCATAACAGCTTTCGCTGTAATAGGCTGTAGAAATATACTATAGTTACATAGTAAGAGATCTTTCAGGTAATTAACGGGAGCAAAGTTTGCACTTGACTGTAGCTTGGAAGAACTTAGAGGGAAATGCGCAGGAAGTATTCACTAGTTATTTACTAACTTAATTTGCTCTTCTACATAAGGCTCTGAAAGGAATTCAAGAGAAGTCCAAATGCCATGGTAACGATGCCAATGTTTCTTCGCTTTTATGGTGTACTTTTGCGCCGAGCTCTGCCCGACCTAAAGTACGAGCTTGCAAACTCACATTCGTGAGCAATATGATAGGGAACGCCGAATTCGTGTTTAATTAACGAGTATTTGTAATGCACCAATATGAATGTGACTTACTGAATTGCAGATACATGTTCGCTTGAGCATTTAGTGTTATGAACACTACTGCGCTTGCGAAATGCACTTAGTGACTATGACCTTTAAAACGTAATTTCAGTGTTCCCTCTCGTATTGCTGACGACTGTACGTGGCTGTCCAGTTTGAGCGTTGTCGTCGCACCAACGCTGACGATGTGTAGTTTAACATTTTTCTATCGTGCGAGTACTATTGCCTCGTAATCAGACACCGAAAGTGACATCGTTAAATGCGATTCACATTCAGGACACACACATTCGGACGCGCGCACAGTGTTTGTATACGCTATAATGTTCGTACACACATATACATCAGATGCCAACCAATCGTGACAGGGCTATTCCATTAGCGAATTAAGGCGGAATGCCGATCAGTAAGCAATAAAATTTAAATGTGAATTCTGGTGTTTCGCGTACCAAAACGAAGATATGATTTTGATCTACGCGTTAAGGGAGACTCCGGCTTATTTTGACCACCTTGCGTTCCTTAACGTGCATACGAGGCTCATTTGGCTCATTTATATACTAGGCTCAAATACAGGTTTTGCTTGCTTTTTGCCCTCATCGAAATGCTGCCGCCGTGGCCGGGAAGCGAACCCGCGCCCTCTAGCAGCGCAAAGAAACGCTACCTGAATGTGGCCCTACGCAATTCCCATTTTCGCTTGCCCCGCTCGCGATACACCCATATGGACTGTGGGTACTGGTGCTGCCAACCGTGGAAAGCTTTAACGTATGAGGTGGCTATAGAAGGTGTGTCAAACCTTGTGTCCGCTATCTGTTTATCACAGCAGTTACCACGTCTATCACAGTGGTTATTGAACACATTCAGGGGCGTAGCCAGGAATTTTTTTCGGGGCCGGGGGGGGGGGGGGGTTCCACTATACTTTATGTATGTTCCTGCGTGCGTTTGTATGTGTGCGTGTATATATACGCAAGCAAAATTGAAAAATTTCGGGGGGAGGGGTTGAACTCCCCCAATCCCCTCCCCCCCTTGGCTACGCCCTTGAACACATTGTATGCACATATTCATCTATTTGTCATTGAGACGCCCACTGGCGTGCTGAGGACTCTCCGAGTGTTTGGAAGGCTGCATAGATTCTAGGCAACTGATGTATACGCATGCTGCATACCAGCGACCGATATGGCGAAGTGGATGTGTGGAGTGGACAGTAGGATGGATAAGTTTTCATAAGAGATACGTGCGATAAACCCAATTGTACTGAGGTTAGGAGACAAAGTGCGGGAGGAAATTGTGAAGGGGGAAATAGAATATATGAAATAGAGGAATATATGAAATATGAAGGATGTAAGGGGAGGGGGGCTTGTAGTATAAACGCCTGATTAGACACGATTCTAACACCGTGGACTATATAGACATATATTGAAGGCAGGGTCGGTGTCTCCGGTATAGGGAACGTTTTTTTAACCACACATAGTAGTACTGGTAAACACACCCTTTATAGGTATGTATACAAATAGACGAGCTACAATCGTGTCTTGGTCGGCGACATACAAAATGCAAACATCTTATCAATTCCCATTGATAAGTTCGCTGGCATGTTCACTCATGCCTTGCGTTTGAACTCTATCTCTCTTACTATATATATAGATAGCGTGAGTGCAACCCACCACCGACTCATCTTCATCTCTATAAGGTTATCATCGCTTGCACATCTTCACATCATCACCTTATATATCACCCGATCGCCGTCATTAAACGCTTCCCTGCGACGGCAAGACCCGAACAAGCTCAAAACACATCGTCCCATCGTTGCATCGGCCACTTTTTCGATTTTGGCCGCCAGCGTGCACTTCAAAGGGACACTAAAGAGAAAACAGTGAATTGGTTTAGATCGATAAATTTTACTCCGGAAACTCTAATGTAGTTAATTTCACCATCATAGCTTTAATGATAGAGGAGAAAATCAAGGTCAAGGTCTCATTTTCAGATCTCGCCCCGATATCACCGCGTGACGTCGGGAATTTTAAAGTGTATTTTTCGCATTTTGGCGACATTGGCCCAGCGAAATTTTCTCAAACTTGGCGTGGTAAATCCCTGGCCCCATCAGCGGACAATGTACTTCATTTTTGCCGATTAGGAACGACGTATAGTCCTAGCACACGTCGCGGCGATTGCTGCGACCCGCACTTTCTTTTTGCGCATTTTCTCGCTTACCAAGTGTCTTTTCGAGGTAAGTGTGGTGTTTTTGTTACTGTGAAAGAATGATTTACTAGTACAATGAAAAATTGGTTTTCTATTAGGGTCCCTTTAAGCGGAACTGATTTATTCCAGAGTCCAGACTAGCTCGTGAGCTATTACAACGGTGATGAAGCCGTCCTGCTGAGGGTGATGTGTATGCGGATGAGGAATATGTAAACGGGTGATAATGTGTAGAGCTGCCTAGCTTTGAACACAGCGATAATCATAAACGCCATAACTGAACACTTTCCGTGTCGTATATCACCGCTGTTACGTGTTGCTATCCTCGAAAGTGCGTTCGCGTCGTTTCGCGGAACACAGTCATCCCAGATACGCGTTTCTGTCGTGTGTTGTCAAAGCGGCAAATGTGGTGTAGCGTTTATATTTATACATCCGGACCCGAATATAAAACAAGCTCGACAAAAAGGGACAGCGTTTTCTAAAAGCGCCGTAAATATTACACGAATGGTGTGAGCGTTTTAAGATTGAAAGCCGTGAAATACAATTTCAAAAGAACAGGAAGGTATAAGTGAGCGCATCCGAAGGGAAAGCAGCAGCGCGCAAAACAAATTTCGGGCGTCATTTAGTGATTATGCTTGTACGGCGGGATGGCGATCAGCAACAGAAGAGTTTAACCACGAAAGAGATTAAGATCATATGGGATTAGCAGCAGGAAATATTAAAAAGGGAATATAATTAATAAAGTAGCAAAGTGGGCGAGTTGGAAGATGCTAATGATGGCCTGCGAAAACAAGACTAGAAGAGTACACGACACAAGCGCTGTGTGTCGTGTACTTTCTTCTAGTCCTGTGTTTTCTTTGCGCGGGTCATCATGAGAATATAAGCAACTCTGGCGCTGCGGTCGTTTAGTAACCGTCGTTTGTATAGGTTTGTCTAATCTTTGTACTTACGACTGGAGCGTTCTTATGACGTTGTCAATATCGGCCTTATCTTCTTAAATATCTAATCACTTATAATTTTCAACGCAATTTGGTCTCTGTGCGCGTGCGCAGTAGTTGCGCATCGATGCATTCAGTGCGCAAGGTTTGGTTGAACACGATCTAAATCTACGAAGCTCCGCTTCAAGGCCTATAGTACGAAAATCTAGGGAAATCCACGGACAGTCCACATTTACCACGTTGAGCGAACCGTAATACTTGAAGCTATGGACAGTATATGCATAATGAGAGTTCCCTTTATTATTATCAGTTTTAGTATTAGGCATAATTCACAGATTACGTTGCGCTCGCATATCGTTCCCAAAGACGCGTCAGTATAGACAGTGAAGAAAATGTAGAAAAGGGACATATCAGTCTCAGAAAGACACTTATTTAAAAAAAAAATGAAGAAACGCTTGCTTGTGGTGTGCAAGAGGAAAAAAAAAAAAGTTTATGGATAGGTATTCGTGTAACTTTTCCTGTGTATAAACGGATGCGTTTTCGTAGAGCTCTTGGCCTCTTCGCTATTGCAAAAGTATACACGGCGCAGGGTGTACATTGCTGATCGGTAATAAAGAAGAACCAGCTGCTTCATAACTATTGTATCGATGTAAGAGCATGCCTCTTCGCACGCATGGCGAGGGTAAAGTGCATATGTGCTTTGCTGCATAGATGAGTGCGTTGTATGGTCTGATGCAATTGGTACTAGCTTACTGTTAAACGTTGCTCTTTGTCCTCTGTACAGAGAAATCGCTAAGTTACGATACTGAAACTAGCTTTTGACGGAGGAGCCGTATGAGGCGTTAGTGACGGTTTCTGCTCTAACGGTGTGATAATGATAGATGATGTTTTGTGGCGCAAAGGCCAATATCCAAGGAGCTGCTGCACTTGTTTCGACATTCAGCATATAGGTAAATAACCAGATCCAGTAGCGTAGCCAGAAATTTTTTCGGAGAGGGGGGAGAGGGGGGGGGGTTCAATTCAACCAGCCTTTACGCGTGTTCGTGCGTTTGTATGTGCGCGCGAAGTTGAAAAATTTCGCGAAAAGTGGGGGGGGGGGTGTTAACCCCCCCACCCCCTGGCTACGCCATTGCCTGGATCCCGCGCAGTGCACACAACTATGCGCCGGTCTATCTCCCATATTGCAGTCGCATGCTTTGTATACAACGAATACTTAAGATTTCGATCTCATTTTGTTACCTTTTTGCTTTCTTGCGCTGTTGCGTGGACTTAAAGAGTCTGTGACCGATGAATGTTGAATCAGCTCTAGATATCCTATGGAACGCAAATGCAACTGCGCTATTATGTAAGATGTAAAATGTAAGGACCGTCAAAGACGTTTTAGAGGATAATACAGTTTACTCGATGATGTGCTGTAATTATTCAAACATCGATGCTTCGCGATGGCATACGATTTCATTCTAAGAACAGCAGACACCTTGCGGCACATACGGACAATACGACTGTATAATCACTGCGTTCATCTTTCTTTACGTGCTTTTATAGACAAATGCGTAAATGAGTATACCAATGCATTCAATTCTATTTAAAATTATCTGTCATACAACGAGCGTATGGAAACAACCATGACGCGTGGTCAGAAAGGCACCTGCGATCTTATGTGAAAACTATGCGGCATTGCATCGCAGGCACAAAAAGTAGTGAAAGTGTTCGGAAGCTCGTTATCGATTCGATAGCGTTAAAAAAAATGAACAAATGGGCAACGAGAGCTGTTCCCCCCAGTGAAACGCGGAACTCCTGGCTCCGAGCCAGTCAGTGCAACGGAATGCCCCTCACCAATGCCAACGTTACAGTCGTTGTAAAAGTGCAAGACAGATTTCCTAGAATCTCAGCGGAGTGCATCCTCTGTATACCAACACCAGCCTGCCAGATATAGCTACACATGCGGGACATAGAGTTGAGTGAGCGAGTAAGAGATAAGCGGCACGCGACTGTCGCGGTGAATCCCAAATCACGGGGAAGTCTAGCTGAACGAGATCGTCAAAAAACGCTGTCTTCCCCTCCAAGTCTTTTCATCAGCTGATGGGCGTATCATCTGGCCTTCGGATAATGAAGACACGACGCCCCGGAAAAAAAGCACTCCCTACCAGCTAGCCGCTATCTCTCGCAATAGAAGACAGCCCCGCGAAGTGGGGCGGCGCGCGCTATCGCGGCCGGGCTATCGGGAACACGGCACCCAATGGGCCGTCAGGAAAGCGGCCGTGATAAGACGGCATGCGTGCGCGAGATAAGCGCCGGCGCGGCAGAAGCAAGCGTATATAGAAAGGAGGGGGCGGTCTCACCGGGCGAGAGTATCCGGCCCATGGAGTCGGTGGTGTAGGCGGGCTGCGGCATAGCGGCCAGCGACGCACTGTTGTCATACACGGACCACGACATGTCCGAGCGCAGGTACTGGGTCGAAAAGGGCGCGAATCCGTTGGCACCCCCGGCACCGTTGCCACCGGCCGCCGCCATCCCGCGCCCGTCTTCGACGAGCGCCGCCGCCGAGCCGGGGCTCAGCGCGGGCTGCAGCGTGTAGCCGTTGTGCGTCGTCTCGAGCGCCTGGCCCTGCCACGCTTGCGCCTGGGGCACGTACATGCTCAGCGGCGGGTACATCGAGGACGGAGGCGAGCCGCCGAGCTCGGCTCCTTGGTGCGCGTACGTCGGCGGGCTGAGGCCCCCGCTGCCCGCTTTGACGTACACTTGCTCGGCGGCGACTTGCCGGTTGGGGTAGGGAGAGCTGGCCACGGCGTAGCCCTGCGCGTACTGGGGCGTGCCGTACGTGCTGACCATGATTGTGGAGGAGCTGAGCGACTGATAGAGCAGCTCCTTGTCATCGCCCGCCGGCGGAGGCAGGGCGTCCACCGGGTTCAGGGCCTTCAGGCTACTGATGCTAGCCGGGCTGTGCTCGTCGCCCGGCGCCGCGAAGCTGCATGTCACGGCCACCGGAGTGGGGCCCTGCGGACCCGACGGGGAGCCGCTCGGGGGCGGGGCCTCGCCGACCGTCGTCGCCGGGGGCGTGGCCTCGGCGACGGGAGACGCCTCGGCCGCCTCCGAGACCGGCACGACGACGACTCCGCCACCTAGGGAAACCTGGGGAACTTCTGGGGACGGAGCCCCGCCCTTCACGGCTGCCGCCGCCCCAGGAGACCACGGCTGCTGCTGCTGCTGCTGCGAGGCGGCCGCCGTCACCGACGGCGCTTGCGTCGACACGGGTGTCGCCACCTGGTGGGCGATCTGAGCGGCCTGCTGGGCTGCTTGTTGAGCGGCTTGCTGAGCGGCTTGTTGGGCTGCCTGTTGGACGGCTTGTTGTGCGGCTTGTTGAGCGGCGGCTTGTTGGGCGGCCTGCTGCGCGGCCTGTTGAGCCGCTTGTTGGGCGGCAGCCTTCTGTTGCAGCTCTTGCTCCATCGCCCTGCGTCCGGAAGTGTACAGAGGTTTATCAACGAGCATACGCGATGTTACATGTCTTACATTTCCTGTTCATATTTGATCCTTTATGGTCCATCTGCGAACTGGAGTGAAGACTTTTATCTTCGCTCTTAAAAAAGCAAAACATACTTAAATGTTCTAATATAGACTGAGTGATTAAATATTTGTATCAAAACAAACATACCAAGGTGGGTGGCTTGATGGTTAGAGCTGTATTGCGGATTTAGTAAGAACACCGATGCGCTCGGAGTGACTATAAACGATAAGTAGGTACACATGTAGGAAGTTATCCTATATAACACTGGAATAGCCAGAAATTAAAAAAATTCCGGGAAAAAACATCCCCCCCCCCCCCGGCTACGCCAATGCTATATAAAGTATATCCTTTCGGCTGAAAGAAAAAATGTTGCATTACGTTGCAACGTAAGGTTGCAAACGAGTCATTACTAACATTTGTAGAAACCACCACAGAAATCAAAACATTGCTGCGTTCACTAAAATCTGCGCGTGTGAAACAAAAGCGGAACAAAAGGGGTGAAGAGAATAGTAAGCGTACAGAGCCTCCTACTAACATAAGGGTCCTATCCGCACTACTGCGCGCGAAAAACAAACATGCTATCACCATCTGCATGTCCCTGCCATCCCCCCTTTAAACAGCTCTGGTATCCGCCCTAGCCATGCATAATTTATTACAGTTATCATATTACAATTAGGTACACAATATCTCATTCATGCTTTCTTTTGACGCTTACATATTCATGAAGTGATAAAGCGTATTGCCGTAACAGCATTACACAGTTCGCTTCACGTGTTTCCGACTCGCGTTGTTTCTGTTGCACTACAACAGTTCCTAACAGTGAAGCCAAACTTCCATGTGTTTTGTGTCTTGCAGCGAAGCTAATAAAAAGAAACATTGGGATCAAACGAATGTATAGTGCTCGTAAATATTTTGCAGCGGAACTGTTATGCCCGCCGTTTGTCAGACTCGCGACGTGGACAAGAAATTATCACAATCATGAACGGCCTCTACTTGATATGGTATCTGGCGTCGCCTAGCACCAGGTACAGCTGCGCCTAGCGCGTGCAACGCAATAACTCTGCCGGCGCGCGCTCTGTTAGTCCTCTTCTTCATCTTCTGCTTCGCTCTCCGAACACGTGCGTCCGGCGTGCGCTCTCCCGCTGCACCGATTTGTCCGGCGTGGGATGCAATAACTTGGATGGGCGAGAGAAAGAGAGAGAGAGACAAAGGGGAGAAAGAGGAAAAAGAAACAAGCGCAGAGAAAGAAGTAGACCGAAAGAGAAATAGACAGAAACAAACACAGAAAAGAGAGAGAAAAAACATAGAGCAAGACAGAAAAAGAAAGAAAAGGAGAAAAAACAGAAATAGAGAGAGCGAGATATATATAGAAAGAAAGAGCAAGGAAGAGAGAGAGAGAGAAGGGGAAGAAAGAGAAAGAGGTACAAATAGCGAGAAAGAAACAAACAGAGACAACAAAGGAGATAGAAAAACTCAGAGAAAGAAATATAAAAATAAAGAGGAACAGGAAACCCGCCCAGCTGTGCTCTTGGTTCCAGCCTTGCGCCACTAATGCAAGCTGCGCAATTTTTGTTCTCGTCAACTACGCAGTGTTTTATCATAAACAGAAAGAGAGAGAGAAACAACATTTATGAAACGAGGCTGGTTTTAAACGATGCCCACGTGATGTGTCACAGGGTAGCTTTGGCTGTGCACCATGGGCAGCGAGGAGAGTATGTCGAAGGATGCATCTTACTGAGGGTGTGTAAATTTGGAGACGTGCCGGTTTGAATTTTACTCCAGCTGACCTATTCATCTTTATTTAGTGTTGTGTGAGTCGCGCCACGGACATTTGTCGCTGTGTTGCTCGGGAAAAATTTTGTGGTCTATGCATGTGTGGGTAGGGGTTTTTCTGTACTCGGGCGCCAGCCCATCACCTGTTGAGATTAGGGTGAGGTGGGGCTTTGTGAGACCTACAATATATTGCGGGCGTTAAATCTAGTCATTATATTATATATTTAAATTGTGACCCGAATTTTTAGGTATTACGAAGTGTGTGCTTAGAATCGTTTCTACAGGCGAGTGTTGTTTGCCAGAAAGCAAGAGACCCTATAAGGAAATTTCACAACAAATTTATAAACGCATGGAGGTGAGTGAGGAATGCGATTTCAACACTGTGAAATGAATTTAAGCTAGACAGCCGAATTAAATAAAGCAGATATTTAATTTGATTGTAAGTATTTACTGACATGTACATAGAATAAGGATGATGGGACTGCGGAATGAGGGTTACGTGCATACATGTGCAGATTGACAAGCCCGCAGCTCCTTCTTTTAACACATTCTGAGCAGCAGCAAGGACATCACAGACACACCATTATTTAAAATATCACAAACGAGGAGTAGAATAATTTATTTGTCAGAATGTTGGATTCAAAGTTAAAAAATGACATTGTTAAATGTAGTAATCAATGTATACGGCACAGCAGGAGCAGAATACATCACACTTAAACAAATTCATCAGGCGAACATGATTTGCATGTCCCGCGTGGATGCGGTTTGGTTCGCCCCTGTAAGTGGCCGTTTGTTAAGTTAAAGAAAGTAAATTTAAGGCTGGGAAATTGCTGCTCAGTGCATCATGTGCTCGTTAGAAGGACATAAATTTGGGCCAGTAAGTGATGCATACTGGGTAACGTGAAGCGCAGTAGATGGTACAGGAAGGGGAGACAGACGGGACGAGTGCTTGTCCTGTCTGTCTCACCTCCCTGTGTGTTCGCGGTTACTTCGTTGGTTGACACTCTGTATCACCTGTGGCACATACCCACATAACATTAACTCTGGTTTACGGGTATGTGCCACACGTGGCTGAGAGAAAGGGTTTCATGACGTACGCGACAGGTATTTTGCGTTATTCATGTCATGACCAGTGAATCGTGTTCCTCATACACTAATCTCCTGCTAGGCTAATTTTGGTATATTACAAGTTATGGAGACGACCAGGAGAGCACCCAGACGTAGGCGGCTAGATAGATAGATAGATAGATAGATAGATAGATAGATAGATAGATAGATAGATAGATAGATAGATAGATAGATAGATAGATAGATAGATAGATAGATAGATAGATAGATAGATAGATAGATAGATAGATAGATAGATAGATAGATAGATAGATAGATAGATAGATAGATAGATAGATAGATAGATAGATAGATAGATAGATAGATAGATAGATAGATAGATAGATAGATAGATAGAAAGAAACGGCCGAAGTGCCTGAGGTTCGCTAAGAAATGCTTCGCATTTAAAATAAATCCAACTTCGCCCCTCTCTTTTTGGATATGACAACGTAATGTTGCATCCGGCAAGGACTTTAGGTAATCACGTTCTTTTACTCATATGCCGTTGGTATTGGGCTCTGTAACGTAGCATTAGACAAGAAAAATTTCATTGAATTCATGATGACTGAGGGGCGCGAAAAAACGGCACACAACGAAAGGAGTACACGGGACGACGCGCTACTAGCAACTGGAATATTTTTATTCAGGAAAGACATATTTATAACGCAATGAAAACAAATTTAACCCAACGAGTCGACCAAAAAAACCATATCCTCAGCATGCCTGCGTGAAGTAACGTTGTAGATAGGCTATCTCCCCTTCCTGCAGACTGATAGAGGGGTGACTGCATGATGCAATCCGGCCCTTCTCTCTGGATAAAGAGGGCTTCTATAATCTCCCTCTCCGCGGATCCCCTGTGCCTGTAGATTACAGTTGTCTGCTCAAATGCAGGCTTGCAGCTACCCTGATCGCATCCTCTGCAATGCATCGCCAGATGCGTGAACGGCCTTCCTATTAAAGAGCCTGTGCTCTCGCAAACGCACGTTGAGGCATCTACCAGTTTGCCCGATGTAGCGCGTCGTCCCGTGTACTTCTTTTCGTTGTGTGCCGTTTTTTCGCGCCCCTCAGTCATCATGAACAAATACCAACTCGCCCAACTTTTTACTTTACTTTCGTTGAATTGACATTCAGTGAGGAAAATGTTGATGCTATAACAGCGGATGGTCAACGGTAAGCTACATTTGACATCTGTCCCGTCCAGATCGTTTCTTCGCACCCCTGATTTCCGCTCAACAACAGTGCACCAACCGGCGCGACAAATCGATAACGCTTCTGATAGTGCCGGCTAATCTTTGCTGGCAATAGCTAAGATTACAGCAATAATTTAGCCATCTTCTACAGCCAACATTAACCAACGCTAGTCGACAATGGTCATGATTTAGCCAGTGATAACCGCAGTGCTGTTCACTTTCAAAATTGAAAGCGTTATACAGCTGTCATGCATGTTGTTATACCCTCTTGTGCCCTGTCAAACCAGGAAGGTTAAAAAACAGATGAGTGAACTCTGGCTGTAATGCCACCAGCGACGATGCAGCCTCGGGAAAAGAGAGAGGGAGAAAAGGAGCGCCAAGAAAGTAAAAGATCAATAATGGAGAACTCCTTAAGAAACCGGAGTGGTAATAAATGTACGTGACGCCGAATTCTCGTTCTATTCAAATAAGAACCACGCCAGGAGAGAGAAAGAGAGAGCCCCGCGAAGGACGAGAGGTGTGTTGACTTTTTAATGAGTGTTACTGGGGAAGTATCGGGGCGATGCTGAGATGCAATTTTGCCACTTCCTAATGTGGAACCCTGCGCATGGCTGCGCATATATACACGCAAATAACGCGTGCAGTCCCAGACACATAGGTGGTACACTCATGTCCTGCGTAAAGCGCTAGATATAACCAGGACATAAGAACTTTTTCTCGTGGTTTCTTGGCAATAGCTAGCACTTTACCCGGGACATGATTAAGAGTGCACTTTGCCATAGGCCGAGAAGCTGCCGCAGCTCTAAGTTCCCTAGACAGTCGCCCTCAAGACTGCAGCCAGTTGTTCCTGAAGCTCGCCAGCGAAGCTATATACGCATGTGGCACAACCTGAAGGCCTCTATCTCGTTTCGTTATCCGCCCGACTATCTTAAGACGCAGAGGAGCACGCACGCGGTCTTGCCGGTCTTTTATGGTCCCGCTGATACACAGAACCGTAATTTTCGGTGACAGCGGTACCCGTCTCTGATTAGCGCGCGCAGTGTCGGGAGGCTGCGAAGAAACATCGGTCACGCTTGCAGAGGCCGGGTGCCCTAGACAGTCTCGTAACACACCGTGGCTCGGACGTGTCAGCGCCTTTTGTCTTGGAAGACGGCAGAGCAGGACGACTTCAAGGGCCTTCAGCCGGAAGACGTCCGGTCTTCGTCCGGGCTAAGGCCGCGTGGTTCCCGGAACACGGTGGAAAATGACTGCGGTCGGTGAGCTCATGCTACATCCTTTTAAGAGCGGAGCTGTTTAAGCTTTACCCTCCGCCGTTTTGCGTGACCAGAAAACTAAGCTAGGCCTATAGCTCGTGCGACGCAATGACTCGGCCGGCGCGCTCTCTTTTCGTCCTCTTCTTCTTCATCTTAGGATTGAAGTGCCCAGCTCCGCACTTCCTTAAGGCTTGGCCCCAGTAGTGCGTAGCGGCCTTAGTTTTTTTTAATGTGGCTTTTTTTTGTATAAAAGGAGGTTTTAGGAGCAAAAGAAGACAAGGACCGAGAAACAACATGAACAGCGTTTGTGTCGTTCACAGGCCTCATTTTACTTTGCGTCCTCTTCTTAGCATGCGTCCGAACTAAAGAGTCACGCCCCTGGCGACGTTTTTCCCTCGAGTCATAGTCGCCAATCTCGAAGGCCATGCTTTTGTGCGCAGCAAGCGCCGGATTCACTTTTGGAATCCGGAAAGACCGTCGTGACCGCCATGTATTTAGACGCCGTATGTACTCTGAGCCAACTTGTAAGAATCTTGTGCAAGACCCATACGGGCTCCTCGTACATGCTCCCAATTTCGACAAGACATTGGATGAATGTGGGAAAGAGGGGGGGTGGGGGGAGAGCGGGCATCTTGCAATATGTCATTTCTTTGGAGAACGTTGGAGAAATCCAATCAATTAGTTAAGGGGCACTGTAACGTGGATATAAGCGAATGGATTTCATTTTCTTCCGGTTATTCAACGCGCCAAAGGCATGGACTAACAATAACACCTTTTCGTTCTCATAATGATTCTTTCAAGTATTCTTTTTTTCCGCGAACAGTCAGAGACTGGAATAACCTTAGTAGCTACATTAATCAAGCAGATTCTTTGTCAGCATTTTCATCGCTCCTTGATGACTAAACATAAATGGCTATATTCATAGCGACTGTGTGTATTATATCTGTGTTGCCTCTTTCTCTATTTTTTGCACATTTGATAAGGCTTTGTTAAATGACTGAACCTGAATTTATGTTTTTCTAGTGTTTTTTGTTTTGCTGTAACCTTCGCATGTACATATATTTTGAGTGCCATTATGTTGCATTTTCTTTCATGTACTGTATTCCACCCTGCTAAAACCCCGATAGGGGTTGCAGTACCAATAAATAAATAAATAAATAAATAAATAAATAAATAAATAAATAAATAAATAAATAAATAAATAAATAAATAAATAAATAAATAAATAAAATGCGAAATAATAATAGCGTGTGGTTCGCGGTCCTTCAGTTTAGGAGCGAATGAGTGAATGCCACGTTTCTAGAGTCAGTCAAGAGAATTCGACCTCGAGTCACCTCGTAAGCTGGAACGATAACGTCGTGAGGAGCAAGGTATACGTTGGACTCTCAGCGTAAAGGACAATGGGGCAGTGAAGAAAAAACAAAAGAAGGAAGGGGGGGGGGTTACCCCCCGAGTCCCCCCGCCGGTGCGCCGCAGGTGTGTTATTATTTGTAGCGTGTCAACAGGGGTTGCCGCAGAAATTGCATTTGACGGTGTGTCTAAATGGAGGAGGGGCTGAAGAGAAGCAAAGCAGTAGTTATTTTGAATTGTTTATTTGTGCCGATGTGGTTGCGTGTGACTAGCAACGTTTGTCACTCCGACACCCATGACAAAGATCGCGATATTGTGCTTGATAATTGGGAACAAAGTCGTGTCGTACTTATTAACAACCAGGACTGAAGTACGTTTGAATTTGACACGCACCAATTAGTCCGTGCACGTTTCCTCCTTCTGGCTCTACTAAACAAAATTTATCGTAGCGCAAAAAAAAAAATTATAGAGGGATACTTTTATAAATTAGGGGGGTGCTTTCACAACAAGGGACTTTGTACCCCCCTCCCCTTTCACCCTCCTTTCTTTCGCTAGGGAATGTGCAGGGAAATGCACGCGTGTCTTTGAGGCATTTCTAATGTTGCCGCCACGAAAAATAACTTGAGCCGCATCCCACAGATGGCGGCACGTATCCGCCCGCACTCTAGCTGCAGGCAGTTTAGCGTTTCCTTTTTTTTTTCTTCTTTTATTTCTCCCGAAAGTAGTGCAGGAACAGACTCGTTCAGTCGACGTGTACTCAGAGTCTGGCCTTTTCCTCGCGTTTTTTCCTAAGCGAGCAATCGCTCGCTCTGCGTGGTGGGAGAGCAAACAATATAACGCCCGAAAGCCAACGAACAAAACAAGCAAGACAAGGGGGTCGTCTTTTCGCGTCCCCGCGCTTATCGCTCTAGCGCCGATAACGCTTTTTCTTTGCTTTTTCGTTCGCGCACTTTAGCTTGGTTCGACGAGCCAGCTAGAAAGAGACGACGACGGCGGCGCTTAAGGAAGGAGGAATTTGGCTCTGCGACCGTGCCCGAAACGGCATCGGCAGCATTCGCGACAACCTCGACGCGCCCCGTGGGCGCTTATCTTATCGGACCTGTGTTTGACCAGCAAGTGCCTCGCTTCGCAACACCCCCCCCCCGCCCCTCATCCCCTTTCTCTCACTCTCCAACCTCTACGTCCATTTTGCTTCTTTCGTTCTGACGACAAGAAGCCTGTACGTATGTACACGTTGCCGAACTGCTGGAGTCAAAAAGAATGTAATGACGACAACGGTAATGATGATAACGAACTTTAAGCGTGACATTGTACTGACAGTGAAGGATGGGTCAAGGAAATGAGTGGTCGTACGAAACACGACGAATAGTAGTAGTAGTAGTAGTAGTAGTAGTAGTAGTAGTAGTAATAGTAGTAGTAGTAGTAATAGTAGTAGTAACAAAAAAGCTACGGGAATGTAACGGGGGTATGAGAAGAGGTAAAATTGAGAACTATAGAGGGTATGGTGTGTAAGTGCATGTGCACTCGTGGCTAGCTGTTGGGGTGCTGTCATTGTCACCTGCGCACCGTCAAATTCCGCCAGATTGTCAAATTTCGTAATGGCGGCATTTTAAGGCAATAAGAGAGGAGGCCGTAGCGGTCCTCTGGGCCAATAAAAGTTGATCAGTGGCGGAATTTGACAAGATGATGACGATGATGATGTTTAGACATTACGCATACCCACACTGAGCAAGGAACGAGTGCCTGCAGAAAAAGGATATAATTGTAACAGAAAATTACGAACAATACAGGAATGAAACGAAGATAAGGGGGAAAGCGTGGTGTAAGGAATAGAGAATTTTCTGTATCGAATACGAACATTCGAAAAAAAAAAAGAACGGTCTTGGAATATCGAATCGATTGTCAAATATGTTCTTATATCTGCAGCGGCATCAGAAGCGATGAGTACGTTTTATGTGAGAAGAAATCGGACATATTTGTATCGGGGAGAAAACAAATGCTTGGTCGTTGTAATATTTACAGGTGAAATTAATGTGATAGTCTTGTTATCGGCTGGTTTAGCGCTTATCAATCAAAATAATGACCGACAGCGGACATTCAGAAAAAAAAAGCTCTTGTCGGCTTGAAAGTTTCTCGAAGAAACAATTGTTTAATGGTGGTAATGAGCTTCAATTTACACTAGAAACCCACGTGAATGACATAAGTGATATGTGTTTAAGATTACATAATGTTACGCTCGTGTGTTTACGCTATGTGTAATTGCTTGTTCTCGGTGTTTTGCTCGGCGGTACAAAACAACAAGACATAATTTGTTTTTACTGACTCTTACAGTAGTACTCGTATATACCATGCAAACGTACAAGTCGCGCCGCATTACATTTTGAAGCACCGGCAGTACGGTGTCACAGATCTCGCTTCACGTTCGCTGCACGACGTGCCTGAGATCGCCGAATCGTCATTGACGCCACCGAAGCCGCATTACGGAATGTTTTGCGAGGCCTCGTTACAGCGCTTACTAATGCATCGCCAAAGATTGTGAGAACGGGGAGGCAGTTGATATTCCGCCCCTCACGCTGTGAACTTATCTCACAATATGATTTGTTCAAAAGCATAGCGCGTTCACACTGTTCTTACTTAAAATATTCCAGTGCTACTGTTGACGTGGACAGGACTGAACATCGAATGTGGCGCTGGAATGTTTAGAGCAAGAATGCTTACAAACTAGTTCCGCAACGTCTTGTAATTAGTTCACATTGTTCTTTGTGCGCATGTCGCTTTGTAAGCAACGACGAAGAGGACGAAAGTATATGATTTTCATTCGACCCTAAACCCCCCCCCCCCCCCACCCCTATCTACACTTCTACCTGTCCGAAGACGTCGCCCTTATACGAGCGAGTGATGCCACGGACGCATCCATTCTTGCACGTAGCTAGGGGTGGCGCCTCCTCTATTGACTGACCTGCGCATGCCGCTGCCGTCGTGCTCTCTGCGGATACTTCGCCATTGTCAATTGCTTTAGATATCGGCCGCGGCTCGACGATCAGGTGAGCAACTGGAGAGCCACGCCGGCGGCAGCATGAGAGAAAAACAGGCTCTTCGAAACGCACGTTTCTGAAGAAGCTTCCCGCCTCAGAGTTGCCAGTTCCGCTTATAATAAACGGATTTGGGCTGCTTTAAAGTGCGTAGCATGCACTTTAGGGGTCCGGCTTGTCAATCCACTGTCTCATGTCGCATGGTCACGCAGTGCCCAATACAGGCCTAAAACTAGGTTAACAATGCTCAAAACCAGTACAAAATAAACTAGAAAAGGTCTAAAATAACATAAACTATATGATTTATCTAAAATCGCTAAAGACGCTTCTGAAACATCCGGCTAACGCCTGCACCGCGCAAGAGAGGGCGCCACCACCTAGGCAAGCGCGTGATTGCCCAGGGAATCGCTGGGTTGCACCTGCTACGTACGTCCGCAAGTTTCACAGTAGTGGAGCTGTATTCAGCGCAGGATTTAGAACTACACCATGTCCTACCCAAGAACAACGTTAGCTCTAAATTAACCGCAGAATTAGCGCTGGATTAGAGCAGAATTAGCGCTACATTTTTTGTTGTATTTTGAGCATTCTGCTATAAATAACTTCGGACTGCGTGCACCAATCGGTGCCTTTCCCACTTATCTGTCGATCGTTCAGTCGATCAAATTCGCAAGTAAAAAAAGGAGTTTGAAAGTTTCAAAGGGGTTAAAAATCCTCCTTAAGGCGAAAGCCCTAAGCGTCTCGTTGCGCGGCCCCTTGAGCAAGACACGTCAGGCGAATGAAGTGGATGCTAGGATCCACGCGACGCAAGTTACTGAGGATATCATCATGCGAAGTCATCAAGCGACGTCATCGTATGACGTCACAGACCATCGAAATTTGGTGCCTCGCCATGACGTCATATGATGACATCATGATGTGACGGCATTGATGATATCAATGCACTCTACTAAGAATGTCAAGGTAACTTAATGCGCGTCTCTCACACTGCGGCTTGTTATGACTTGCAAGAGGTCTGGTCACCTGCTGTATAACTTTATGCATTATTACCACGCGTAAAGCAGGCTTTGGCCGTCAAGTGTTACAGAAAGTGTCAAGGTACGAACACACTGGCGACGCGGCACTTGGAGCGTCAACGTTTCTTTCCCGCCAACCGAATCGCTCCGTGAGCTATTTTCGCCGCTGCCGCCGGCTGCCACGCAAGCTAACTACCAATCCGTGCCTGCTTGTTCTCCTCACACGGGCGTCGTCGTAGCAACCGAACATTGTTCTCCTCACCTGGGCTACCTGGTCCTCACCCCTCCGCCTGTCGGGAAGAAACCGCGAGCCGGCAGCGAGCCGACGGGAGCGCGCGCCCCGAGACCTCCACTCTTGTCACGTGACTATCGCACCGGCAACATGGACAACGGGCCGCTGCTTGACGAGCGCAGGCGCCGACGGGTGGAACGCCGCCTCGGCACACTTTCCGCCAGCTTTCACGCACTTTAAAGGGGCCCTGCAACACTTTTCCTAGTAATGATCGAATGGCCTCATTAAAGGAAGTTTATTGTCTGACGAATCGACTGCTGACAAACTTTTAGAATCCGTCAATTACTAGTGGAGCTGCAGGGATTTGCCGCACGCTTTAAGCTCTTTCTCTCTCCTTCTTACTGCTGACCCGAAGGTCGCGGGTTCTATCCCGGCCGTGGCGGTTGCATTTCGATGGAGGCGAAATGCTCGAGGCCCGTGTATTGTGCGATGTCAGTGCACGTTAAAAAGCACCAGATGGCAGCACTTTCCGCAGCCCTCCACAACGACATCTCTCGTAATCATATCGTGGTTTTGGGACGTAAAACCCAGATATTATTATTATTATTATTATTATTATTATTATTATTATTATTATTATTATTATTATTATTATTATTATTATTATTATTTTCTGTTTCTTTGAAAGCGCGGCTTAATTTCAGTGTGATCGCGAGAGAGAGAGTGGGCACGTGGCGGCATCCCACGGCGGCCGCGGTAACTATGGAGCTCACGATGCTCAAATCAGCCAGTGGCCGTGGACTTTGGCTTTATAGCGCCGTCATTTGAGTATATGGCATCATTTGTCGAGAAAAGAAGGGAGCGATTTGTAGCTGACTGAGAATTATTGTAAATTTCAATCCGCCTGCTGCGCTATAATGTTTGGCTCACATGTTCCCAGGAGCATCGACTACCGATCGGCGGCATTTTCTGACCATGCTCACGAAGTGCTTGCTGCAGGGTCCATGATCGTCTTACGTCACGGAAGGACGGACAGTTCGAACGAAAATGTGAACGATATACGAGTACTGTGTGTCCTGCACTATGGGAGAGCGGTCAGATTCAGCGGTGCAGACCGTACACTTCCATGGAGCCGAATTATAAGAGCGGCGCTAGCTGCATGTCACAATAAACAACCGTCAAGACTGCTCTACTGACGCGGACGGGTGCACAATAAATTACATTACGATTAATCGAATTTTCAAATCGGTAGTAAAACCACGATAAAACACTGCGTCTCCGGCGCAGTGCCTTTAAACCAATGCTCGTGATACAAACTTTCGATGTAAGAGAGACAGAGATAAAAAAAAACGTTTATTTAGTTTTGCACTAGGGAAATCCAGGAACAGAGAAGTGCGCCAGATGAATGCGTCACGTCATCTAAATCAGATGAAGGCCTTGTACCCGCGATGCAAACCCCCGTGTAAAGAGACAGTGCTTTCTACAAAGGCATTGTTGAACTTTCGTAATAGTGGAGTAAGAGCCCTCTCTAGGATAACATGTAAAGCCGACAAGGAGGATCGTGATATCAACATAATTATGCATTGCGAAACTTTAAAGCGAACATGCGTTCCGGTGGTCGCGAGATGCGCCTTTTGTGGTGCCGTTCCAGACGCTCACGAACGTTAGAGAGAAGATCAAAAGGCGCCATGCCGATGCCGCCCTACAACATGTTTCGTGGAAAGATACAGCATACAATAAAAAGTCACAGTTTAACGCGGTGGCGTCACAAAATTACGCGGTGGCGTCCAGCACATTTTGTGCCCGGCATTCTACATCGCGAGTGCGGTGCAGGAAGGGGCCACTTTTTCGTGCACGTCTCGAGGGCAATTTTCAAATTGAATGAAAATGTAGGAGCGTTGCTTTAAAGCGCGCCCTTCGCGCTATCTCGCGGGGGTAGAGAACACGCTGAAGCTCCACCGATATCTGCGTACCGCCAGCGGTACATGGTGTATATAAATAGCTCGCCGTTAGTACGATGGCGCATGCATTGCGTGTAGTAGAGTTGTCTAACGCAGCGCACTGCGGAGGGAGGGGTCGCAGGTTCAAATCCCCGGTCGGACGCTTCGGAAGTTTTTTTTCTTCTGATTTATTTTAGATGCGAAAGCACCTTATGGTCGGGGAGGGGTCCGTTCTGCGGCGTCCGCACCCATAGTGCGCATGCGCCAACTCTCCTCCCTCTCCTCGCGTGAGCGCGAGGAGGTGGGGTGGAGCAGGTGGCGTGAGGGCTGCCTCCGTTTCGTTTCTCCTATATAACGCGTCACGCGCTTGCTCCCGTTGCACTCTCCTTCGCAACGGCGCTATGGACGCTCGCGAAGCTGAACGTAAACGGCAACGCCGGCAAGCGAATCTCGAAGCTGCGAAAGCGCGCGTTCGCTATACTTCCGTCATTTTCTCTTGTGCAACGGTGTGCGAAATGCCATGAACAACGTCAACGTCGGCGCTAGTTGCAGCAGCAGCGCCACCGCCGCGGAGCAGAGGAAGGCTCAGGAAGCCGAACGTAAACGTCAGCGTCGGCAAGCGGTAATTCAAACGCCTCGACAACCACCGTCTCATAAGTCACATAAGAGAAACGGAAACTCGATGCGCACCCCCCGCGATGCTTTCAGGTCCCACCACGGTTGCCCGTAGGGGGAGATGATGTGTAATTTTTCTTTGTGGCTTTTTTATATATACATACATATAGATATACGGGACATGACGGCGATAGCAAAAACCGGCCGAGAATTTCCATATAATTCCTATCGCAATAAAATCGTACGCTTACGTATCACTTATAGACAAATCCCAAGGAAAATTCTACGCTGATTTTTTTTTCGCCGAGTCGCTTGTAGAATCTTCAGGTCACTTGTCGCGTTTGATGGTCTTATTCGCGTTTTTCCAGCAAATATAGCTATTTTCATGCTCGTCAGGTTCACTAATAGCGCGTTTGTCGATTACCTTTTGTAGCTGAGCGTCAAAATCAAACATACATTGGGGGTGTGAATGAGCAACGTTAGCTGTGCACGGGCAAACGGGCAATGAACAGAGTAGAGAATACTCTGAAGGCTATGTTAAGAAGCAATTATGTCTTTTCGTTCAGACTTGCGCGTATTTTCTCTGTACAATAAAGAAGTTTAAAGTTCGTGTAGCACTTTAGGGCCCGACTTGTCGTCCATTCACTTTCTCATGTCGCATTTATTTTTTTTTTATTTCACAATACTGCAGGCCCTTCACGGGCCCATGCAGGAGTGGGTTGAACATAAATACAATTCACAAAAGTTGGAAAAAAATGAGACCATATATACAGATCAAAGAGTATGAGCACATACAAAATGAACAAAGAATACGAACATTATGCAGTAAATAAGGTGTTCATATAAACAGTAAAACAGCAGTATAATAACTGTGCAGGCTAAAGGGATACTATATGAAATACTAATGACACCAATCATTTTTACCACTTGAATTCTAAATTCTGAATGCTGCTAATGAATTCATCGACAGATGAGCAGTTTACAACACCAGCAGGCAGTGTATTTCAATGGGAAATGGTGTGTGGAAATAAAGAATATTTATAAGTGTTATTATGACAGGGTTTTTGGCGTATTGTTTTATTATGGTCACGCAGTGGTCGATACAGGCCTGAAACAAGGCTAACAACGCTCAAAACCGGTGCAATATAGACTAACAAGGTCTAAAATAATATAAACTACAGAAATAGCCAAGAATTAATCGCAACAATTTACCTAAAATCGCGAGAACCGCTTCTGAAACATCCGGCTGATGCCTGCACCGCGCAAGAGAGGGCGCCACCACCTTGGCAAGCGCACGATTGCCAAGGGAATCGCTGGGTTGCCCGCGCTACGCTTTTCCTCAGGTCTCACTGTAATGGCGATGCATTAAGCTCGGGATGTATAACTACACCAGGGCCTGCACAAGCACGACATTAGCGCTGCATTAACCGCAGAGTTAACGCTGGATTAGAGCAGAATTAGAGCTACATTAAGCGCTGGATCGAGTTTTCTTTTTAACCTTTCCTTCGTATTTCCGCATTTGTTTATTAAAAGTATTACAAGTATTTTCAAGAATGAGAAGATTTGTTAAACTAATACGTCTTTCGAGCTTCGATAAAGCCGCGCTTGTTGTTTTTTTTTCTTGGGGGGGGGGGGGTTATTTCGGAATTATTATTGGCTTGTTAGCTCGGCGGCATCTGGCAACTGTGTTCCCAACGGTTTAGGATATCACGTGATCGGTCGCATCGGTGGTTCATTTAAATCGGTTTAAACCGTGCATAAGTGCTTGCCGGGTTGCAGGCTAGAATTACTCTGCAAAATCCAAAAAGGTAACGGTGTAACCAAAATTGCTTGTGGGGTCTCTATGTACTTGCACTTTCGAAAATTCATATTAACCAAACAAGCAGCCGCAGGAATAAAATCGCTTGTGAAAAAGAAACGGAAAAGGTATACTGGGAATGGGAATCGGATAGATTGATTGGTTGACTAATTGGTTGAGCTTTCTTTGGTTATTGACTGGCTGACAGACCTAGCCAATGATTGATTAACTCACTCACTCACTCACTCACTCACTCACTCACTCACTCACTCACTCACTCACTCACTCACTCACTCACTCACTCACTCACTCACTCACTCACTCACTCACTCACTCACTCACTCACTCACTCACTCACTCACTCACTCACTCACTCACTCACTCACTCACTCACTCACTCACTCACTCACTCACTCACTCACTCACTCACTCACTCACTCACTCACTCACTCACTCACTCAACAATCGAATGAGATGACTACGGTCGGCGGATAAGAAAAATAAGAACATGGCTTTCTCTTTCCAGTCGTCTTTTTGTACGCAGCGATGTCATTCATTCGAATTAAAAAGACCCCAGCTGGTCGTTGCACGGAATTGTGGTCATTGATTGGGTAGTCATCGTTCATCGGGTAGTGAAAGTTGATTGGGTATTGCTTGCTTGCAGTGAGTGGTGAATGCGGGCCAATGTTGTTGCTGTCTGCCTAATGAACTGTTGCTCAGAGAGGCAATGTGTTGTTGTTATTTTTCTTTTTTACGAAATGCGCATTATTACTGGAAGTTTTTTTTTTCAGAACAAATTATAGTTTGTTGATAAGCAAGCGGTGACACAGCATAGTTTCCATAATCATCATCATCAGCATTATTATTATTATTATTATTATTATTATTATTATTATTATTATTATTATTATTATTATTATTATTATTATTATTATTATTATTATTATTATTTTCGGAACCCTCCACTACGGCGTGCCTGATAATCGTATTGTAGTTTTGGCACGTAAAACTCGAGAAATTATTCATTGTTATTCCTTCATACAAGTGAGGCACTCGCCCTTTGAAGAGTCACGCTGTCTCCCCGCCTTCTTTGGCCTACGGAATGTTACAGCCCGACACGGAACGCCTTATCTTTTTCTTATCCAGTGCGCGCAGCTCTAATTGCACTCCGTGTCAGCGTCTGACACAAGAGCGGCGTAAGATATCAGCGTGACAATTGGCGTGTTTTTGTTGTAAGCGCACTTGAAAGCGCCGGGAACTGGCAAACAACTTTTTAAAATAATTTTTGACATCAAGGAATATTATTAGCGAGATAAGCTACTTATATATTTCGAGATAATTTAGTGTTTTTTATTGCATAAAGCTCACTTCATATCTCTAGAAATACTGCGCGTATGATGTTCCTTGTTTTTTTTTTTTCAAAGGAAACGGGCACACATCTTTACGCTTTCGTCACATGTAAATGCTGATTCATGGGCAACCGCGCACGTGTAACCTCGGACCTAATTAGCGCTTGACACCGGAAATGCAATGCTTGCTCGAAGCAACGCGCACGTCACCGCATCGCTCGAAAACATTAGCGCAGGGTTAATTATTATTACCGCGAAATCTTCAATAGTATATGTTTATTTGTCGTTTTCTTGAGTTGTGGTTTTCGATTACGTGAGCTTCCGTTACGTGTGGATTGTAGACTTAGAAAATCACATTTTTCATGTCAGCCGTGCTGTATTTGTATCTGTACTAATGCATATGTGCATTACTATGGCGAAGATTAGATAGATAGATAGATAGATAGATAGATAGATAGATAGATAGATAGATAGATAGATAGATAGATAGATAGATAGATAGATAGATAGATAGATAGATAGATAGATAGATAGATAGATAGATAGATAGATAGATAGATAGATAGATAGATAGATAGATAGATAGATAGATAGATAGATAGATCAACTCACGGCCATTGTTCTTTCAATAATCTTTTCAGTGTACACGGTCAAAAGGATGCGCATAGGAACCATGTCATTATTATTATTATTATTATTATTATTATTATTATTATTATTATTATTATTATTATTATTATTATTATTATTATTAAATACGGACGGGGTCCTCGACACGGAATTCGCATTGCAGCCGCATCACAAATCATGCTTCAATATTTTTAAATAATTCTTTTAACAACCGCGCTCCCGTGTCAGGGTGAGCTACAGAGTTACGCGCTATGCGAGCGAGGTCATTAAAACACAGGAAAAGTTAAGTAAGTTACGCCATATTTGCACCCTGGAGTACCCGTAATATCGCGTAATCTGCCAGCGTATCGCTACCCACCCACCCATCTTCCTGCCCCGAACATATAGCGCATAGATAAGCGGCGTCGCTCCCAGATAAGGCTAACTCATCTGCAAGCCGATGACCGGGCTATCTAATCTGCGGAATTTAAGCGCGAAGCCCATATTCTCATCTCCGTGAGTAGCGTGTACGTACACGGATAGCGATAGCTGGCGGATAATAGCCCCGCACTGATAGCACCGTATAATCGAGGCGATATTCCGTCTCTCGACTGGAAAAGTAGGCCGCAGATTACCGCGTGTTACGTTTCACGAGGTTGTTGCGTCAAAGGGTCGATTCAGTAGCGCGTTATTGGTCAACACATAAGCTGAAGTTTGATATTGCAATAATTTCCGGGGTTTTGCGCACCAAAACCACGATATGATTACAAAAGACGCCGAGGGCTCCGGAAATTTCGACCACCTGGGGTTCTTTAACGTGCACCTAAATCTAAGTACACGGGCCTCAAACATTTTCGCCTCCGTCGAAAACGCAGCCGCCGCAGCCGGGATTCGATCCCGCGACCTTGGAATCAGCAATGGAGCAGTATAACCACTAGACCACGGTGGCGTGCAGAGGACAAAGGACATAAGCTGAAGAATGACGAATGGCATAATAGATGGCTTGCGTTGACGTCACTGAAACCGCCATGTTGGTGCACAAACACGGTTGGAGGCGAAGTGTGTGATGTCTTGTTAATGTTATCGGTACATCGCATGCAGGTTCTTTCTTTATTCACACGCAGAGACCAGTAACATGAAGTTCCGGCGGTATATTTATCCCTTTGAATCAGGTCAACCACCACGAGATAATGCTGCTCTGACGTCATCAAAGCTGCCATGTTGGAGCACCAGTACGTTAAGAACCTGCCTCCATGACGTCACGTGCAAGCTGTCAATAGAGAAAGGTTCATTCTTCAACAGTCGTATACGGATATTCAGAGAGAGGGAGAGAGAGGGAGAGATGAAAGGTAAAGGAAAGGAAAGGATTTACCCAGGCCGCTCCTAATTTGCTGCACTACACTGGGAGATACAGCAATGTTCACCGCGCTTGCGCGGATAGTTGCAGTCGACAAGTGCTAACAAATGCGTAATTACGGTACTATGCACCAATTTCACATTTTCTTGAAGCTATACATAGGCAGTGCATGGCATCGAATTGCATCTGAACAGACACACTGTTAAAGACAACGTAAGGTGAATGAGAACGCTATGCATTAGCTCCGCAATGAATTTATGTGAGGGCAGAAGTCTTGCGTCGCTGCTTTGCAAAATAATGTGGAAATGTTCTACTGTATAATGATCGGAAGCTGTTTATTATATATACTGGAACATTTCAGCGTGTGTTCGTTAGTCGGCGGCCACGGCCGAAAGAGAAAAATGTCTGAGGGCCGTTTGCAAAGTTCCATGCTCAGAGTGTCCATCCAGTTACACAGAATCCGCCAACATACGAACGACGTGCGGAAAACGAAAGCACAACGCAATGCGAGAAGCGTAACCGTATAATTGGTTTCGACGGTCATTCTGTTATATAAACCGAAACAGACCCGGAAAGCAGGCTTCTTCTCTAGTATTCGTGCATACGCAACACCCTGGCCACATTAAGCGCTTGTTGGGAACGATGTCCACTGTATACGTGCACAGCCTTCTCCAGGCGATGGAAAGGAGGAGCCGAAATGAGAGAACAAACGACGCCGTTCCACGAGTGATACAGCCAACCCCTGAGGAAGAGACCGAACGGATCCCGAAACGTCGGGTCTATCTAAAAACATTGGCTGGAGCCATTTAAGCATCTACAATTAGTTTATAGCTACCCACCACGGTGGGCTAGTGACTATGGCGCTCGACCGCTGATTCGAAGGTCGCGGGATCGAATCCCGGCCCGGCGGTCGCATTTCGATGGAGGCGAAATGCTGGAGGCCCGTGTACTTAGATTTAGGTGCACGTTAAGGAACACCGGGTGGCCGAAGTTTCCGGGTCCTTCCACTACGGCGTCCCTCATAATCGTATCGTGGTTTTGGGGCGTTAAACCTCAACGATTATTAATTAGTTTATAGCTTTTTGCTTTAATTTGTCCACAACACATTAGAGATGCATAGACGCCGGACTACCAAGCTCAATACACAAGGCAAGACAGTATAAAACTTTGCGTGCGCGGTCCAACCAACACTGGCAAGCGTTTGTAGCACAGCTTACACGTATATACAGAGTTCATGAATTCGAGGCGAAACAGGTGTAACAAGGACGTGGTACAGCTTGAGTATTCGAATGAACATGACCGCATTTTAGATGTCGATACGAGTTGCTATTTTTTTTTTTAATGAGTTGAAAAAACTATGTAATTTGGTGTATTGAAGAGAGAACAGATATTATCCGGGTGCATCTTTGCAACATTGTGAACTAGAAAATTTCTTTCACAGAAAGCCAAGTAAGATGACAAAGCACACAGTGCCTGTCTGTGACGTCAAGGCGACGCTGTTTTTCGGAATGTGTTTGTGGCTGAGCCAAATCTCTTTGAGACTTTGCGATACTCCCCTACATGCGCGTTCATTGTTTGTGTTTCGCTATTTACGGGTCATAAGTTTTTCCGGCGATAATCGCCTCTCCAGGGCGATACGCGCTATCTGTACACTAGAGTTGTATGGCGTCGGCAACACGTCGGCGATGGCTCACCGATAAGCCAGCACAGCGTCCGTTTGCACGGGGTCTCGCTGTTCCGCCTTGCTGTTATCACAGATGCACAAACTTCCTTGACAAAGTCCTGGATGAACTCAAAAAGTGGAACATTTCTTTTCTCGTATAGCTATGGGAGACGCACTATATACGATAGTATATTCAAAGGAGGGCTAGTTGGTAAGGTGGCATGTTTAGTAAATAATAATAATTATTGGGGATTTACGTCCCAAAACCACGATATATTATGAGACAAACCGTAGTTCGCCTGAAACGTGCGCCTGAGTCTAAGCACACGGGCCTCTAGCATTTTGCCTCTATCGAAATGCGGCTGCCACAGCCGGAATTCGATCCCACGACCTGGGGCTCAGCATTCAAGCATTAAAACCAGACCATCGTGGTGGGTGTGTGCCTTCTGTTTTCCTCTCCGTTGTTTTCGATGCATTACAAACATGCTGACTATGCGTTTACTCCGTAATGATCTGTACAGAGGTGCGAATTCCTTGGTGAGCTGACGTTGCGTTCTCGGTGTTCTGAAGTCTCACCGAAGTCTGGCCACACGTGTGCATTAAGTTTGGTCAGGTTATGTGTGATTAGGTTAGTAGGTTATGTTAGTTTCGCCTTTACACAATGCAGTAGGATAGATGTAAAAGAAGACCTCAAGAAGCTAGGTGTTCTTCAATGTTATGTCAACCGCGTTCATCCTAGATGTCATGCCAGCCGTGCTGCACTTCGTGCATTCATCATGTCTATCTGTAACGTTGTATTTTCTTTCTTTCTTTCTTTTTTTTCTCCTTCTCATCTTTCGGGGAGTCGCCGCGACAATCGTGCCGGAAAAGATTGGCTGGATAACGCGGCTTCCGTTTCAGATTTCAAGGTCTCCGTCACAAGGCCACACCCCTAAAAACACGCTGGCTCATCTCAGCGCCATGTATATGCAAGAAAAATTTATATGCCTAACTTAATTGGTCTCGTGATGGTCTCGCCTATCTATCAAAGTCTTATAGTGTAGGTGTAAACGCCGATATCTCGGTGGTGCTATGTCGTCCTTCACTGTGACTAAACTACGTACCAGTACATAATCTGTAGGCTGAGATTGTAGGCTGAGTACATATATCTGTAGGTTAGATGTCCCTCCAGGCACTACACACTATTTACTGTTTCCTGTTGAGGGCTTCGAGTCAGTTTTTGCCAACAGGGGTTCCTGAATGTGAACCGTAAGCGTGACACAGCGTTTTCGGCCACCATCAAGATGAGCCACCCGGCGCTGGAAGCGAACCGGCACCCTCTAGCAGGACGTACCAGTCTTAACTGGTTCACCCTAGCAGGTCGTATATAACTGTAGTCTTAGCAAGAGCGTAAGTGTTATAAGGTGTTTACAGTCTTACTAAACGCAGAATAGGCACGTTGTTATTATTTTTTTTTTTTGTACCAGGGACGGCTTATGGCTCTCCCATAGTAGAGTACACGGTATACCCTGAATCGTCAATCTTTTTTCTAAACACAAAACTGGCACATTTTTTCGGAATAACTGCGTATAGATTTTCTATTGTACAGTATAGAGTACTCTAAGCCGTTTACGTATTTTTTCTAAGCGCAGAGGTCACGAGATACGCTACGTATAGAGGAGGGAGATCTATTTTAACCACGTGGTTTCTTAACGTGCACCCTTAATATAAAGTATGGCACGACCGTTATCGCGGTCATCGAAATGTGGTGCTCGGGCAATCGAACACGCCACCTCCGGCTGCAGAACGTGTCAGCCTAACCGTGGTAGCGTATATGCTGAACAAGGCTGCAGAGGCGCGAGGGACACAAACGCAAGAGCTCGCCTGAGGTAAATCACTCTCATATTTCCTTCCTTCCAGCCAATCCAGACCATAGAAATCCGGTCGTGGGTTTTCGAACCCGCCACATCATGCAGAACGTGTCAATCTTATCTTATTCACCGCAGCGAGGCCGCAAACGACGCGTGAGGGCTTACCTAAGGTAGATCACTTTCATAGTTCCGTCCTTCCAGCCGCTCCAGACCGCCACCGCCTCCGCGCCGGTGGCGACGGAGATAGCAGGGGCAGCAGGTGACGACAGCAACGACGGGTGGCGGTCGTTGAACGAGATAGGAAAAACGGGAAGCTGCTTCCCGTCGCGAAGACGCTAGAACTCCACAATGCAGAGGCGGCAAAGAGGACGTCCACCGCCAAGTCGTCTTCTTCCAGGGTCCTACGAGCGGCGGCACACCGAAGGCAGCAGCGTTCGGGGAGTCGTCGTCGGCGGCGACCGGGGGGCATCGCGCCGCGAGGCTTTGCCAGCGTGGCTCGAATCGTGGAGGGGAGCAGCGAGAGAGCTTCCCCCCCGTCTTATCTGATAACGGGCCTCGAGCGCTGCCCTCGAAGCGGGCGCGTTTCAAGCCTATAACGTGTGTGAGTGTGAGTGTGTGTGTACTCGTCGCGTCGGACAGAGCGAGCGATAACGGCGTTGGCAGGCGGCGGCTGCGACTTCGGGAAGGACGGACAGCTCGCTCGGCGGAAAGACGCAGCGCGTCATGGGAGCGACCACGTTCGAAGAAGAAGTGCAAGACTTGGTTTGCGTGTGTGTGTGTGTGCAATCGAGAATCCACTCGAAAGAGAGAGAGGTCACACGCGCTTGGAGACTTCTTCTTGCGAACGACGTCAGCTGCAGCGGTCATCATTCTCGAAAAGCGATGGATTGCTGTCTTTTGCGAAGCAACAGGTGCTCAGATACTCACGCACACTCGCACTGCTCGCACACGTTCGCTCACATTCATGTACTCGCGTTCACTCACTCTAATAACAATACAGTCATCGTAAAGATCTTGTAATTGCGCTAAAAACACGGACAAAAAAGAGGGTAGAAGACTGAACGTGAGCAGGCTCACAACTAAATGCTTAACGGGTGAAGTAATAATTATTAGGGTCTCACGTCCCAAAACTACGATATGATTAGGAGAGACCCCGTAGTGGAGGGCTCCAGAAATTTCGGCTACTTAGGGTTCTTTAACGTGCACCTAAATCTAAGCACACGGGGCCTATAGAATTTTGCCTCCATCGTAAATGGGGCCGCCGCGTCCGCGGGATGCGATCTCGAGACCTTTGGGTCAGCAAGCAAGCACCATAACCACTATAGACCACCGCGGTGGTTTCTGCAATGGGTCAAAGATGAAGCATAAACGGAAACCCACTGGATGAAACCTGCTCGTTGGCCATCCAAAACAAAGATGCGATGCCGTCACAAAGTGGCGTCTAAAAATATATATATAGTCCTCCCGTTCGAGACTGGCCGCGTTCACACTCGAGTCGTTTGTCACTCATTCCCACTCATAGACTCACGCTCTAGTCACATAAGTGCGACCGTGAGCCAACGTGCGCACACTGAGCGATTGTATACACCCACCTACATGATTTCCGAGCCGAAGTTTTTCGGTGTGTAGAAGCGATAATGCCTGTAGGCTTGCTGGCGCCATGAGTCCGAAGACAGGAATAGATCGGTGTTATCTGCGAGCACATGTTTGTAGGGACGAGCACGTTGCTGCTGATAGTTCGATGTTATTGCTTTTTGCTTATATGTTCCAGGAACTACCGAGGGCGACTGCAAACAGATTAGGAATTTGTAAAGTTGGCACCCTTGAAACCCACAAAAGTGTGGCTCCTTTTCGTCAAACGGAATATAGTGTTATCCGTTTCTGCGCTGACTGCTTACACACACACATACACCCACACATACACACACAAAATGGAAAATATAAGCGTTAAGAGAAAATGGGTGTATTTACTGAGCGACCCGATGCGCGCTGAGTCGCGCATGCCTCAGGACTGAATAAAGTTTCGCATCCATCCATCCATCAAATACGACATCGCCTTGCCATCACGTACCATTGGTAAAATCCTGCAGTAGTCTTTCACATCTCCAGGAATGTTGGGAATTGCCCTTTTCGACTGTCTGTAGAGCTTCTCCGCATTGGTAGCTGTATAACTCACTGCGCACATCGGGTACTACAACGGGTCTACCCCCCCCCCCCCCCCCCCCCCCCCCCCCCCCCCATGCGGAACGTATAAGTACTCTACTATATAGTGAAAAAGCGCCCTTTACGTTGTACTAGAACTTTTAAAATTGGCTGCGCTAGTGTGACCATCGGCAACCACTCAAATTGGAGCATAGCTTATTAGGAAGCCATGTGTCATGCTCTGCGAAAAAAAGAAAAAAAAAACATTTCGAAACGTGACAGCGGCCTGCTTCGCATTTAACCAGCAAGCAATGTCGCCAATGCCGTGCCAAATAACGCGCGATATATGGAAATACCGTGATAGCTGTATGAATCACTTACCTAACAAAGCGGACGCAGGAACCCAATGTATTGCCCACTGATACCGAAACAGTCGAGGAGATAATTGTTCTGTTTGTTTAGCTCTTGTTATCTCATTGTAAGCACGCACGTACGAACGTTAGCAGTGTAACGCCCCATATCTTGCCTATATCTACCTCGAGATAGTGGATAGGTGATAACTATCATGTTTTCCTGGACGCCAACGGTATATGTCGAGAGAGTAAAATGTCGTGGTAAACATATTTCCAATGTATAGGAATAATAAGAGTAGTGACTCAAGTTAATAACCGATAAAAAACT